>NC_044559.1:968093-1189797 GCF_007565055.1 Rhinopithecus roxellana | reverse complement strand
CTCAAGGGTGAGTACACTTAATGGCAAATGAAGTGAGAACTGACCACCTGCTCATCCACATGGTGAGATATGGACAAATACCTCTTCTTGAGAATGAATGAGTGGATATATGAATGAATAGGTGAATGAGCAAATGAAGGCTTACCTGTGAATAACCAAACTGGAAACCCACAGTCAGTTTACAAGCCTCTTGAGGAATTGGTCATAATTTGAATATCTCACTGAGAGCTAACCCTTTATACGGACTTAGTTCATTTACTTTCCCATTTCTTGTTGAAGGTCCTTAGTACCCTGCTCGAAGGCTGAATTCTTAAAAATATACTACCATCATTAAAAAAGAACAAAAGAAAATTTTGGAGGTGAATAAGTATGTTCAGTACCTTGGTTGTGATGATGCTATTGGTGTATGCACACGTCCAAACTCACCCAAGTGAATATATTAAAGGTGTACAATTTTTTATATCAATTATACCTCAATAAAACTTCTAAAAAATGATTTAAAACTAAACAGCAACAACAAAACACTTAGGAGACAACAGAAGTTTCTGTCCCTGTTCTAAATGTTAATGTTAAAGATTTGATTAGGAATTTTTAATGCAGAAACATGATCTTCTTTTTCAAAACAAAAACATTGTAATACAGAGCTAGTTAAAATTTACACATTTCCCTTCATAAAGGCAGAGGCCCTCATGCAACAATCATCTTTAGAAATAGAAGTCCCTGTAAAACCACAGCGCATGACTTTTTGACTATTTATGCATTAACAGCATTTTTTGTTTTTAGCCTTAGAAATACATCAGAAATAGATCTCCTGACTGTGTTTGCATGGGTTCCTTAGAAATGACTTAAACATAAGCAGACCATATTATTTAAAGTTAAGCTATGCTGTAACATTGTATTACTGCTTTGAGAAATTCATGTAGTTCAACTGAATATTGTAGCAGTAATTCATGTTCATAGAAAAATCGATCAAAGGTTTTGACAAGTTCGAGACAGGTAAGGAAATAAAGGTCAGGCATTGTATTGCAAGTTCCCTATTCTAAACTGTAGTTCTTACAAATAGACTTCTGAGGTCCCGAAGCTTTAGCAGGCCTCTTACATATGCCTTCATTGTCTGTTCTTTCAATGACATTCAGACATTTCTTTCTTTCTCCCTCCCATTGTGTCCGAGTCCCTCACACTGTTGAACTTGTGCCGCTCTCGCCTCTTCCTTCTGTCTCTCTTTTTAATACCCTGATGCAGCAGCAATGGATGGTGGGATGCATTTAATTCAGCTCTCAAGCCAGTCAGAGTTCCACTTGAGTTTATGTAGCATCTGTTATACCAAGGTTAAAATTACAGAAAGTACACGATTTTATTCCCTTTAGCTGAAGGACAACAAAGGTGGATTTTCATATTTCCTGGTAAAGTGCTGCTTCAGAGAAAGCACATTTTGGTATCCACTAATCCCAAGTAAAGTGACTTGGTTCCTAATGTTGATTTTGCCATTAGCCTGCTGGTTTTGTTAGGTTATTTATTTTCTTTAAGCCCATCAACCCTTCAGTTAGTCTCCATTCTGCCTACTTGTTGGTGAAATTTAAAAGGCCTCCTAGCAGCTCCAATAGTTACAGAATAATAGAAACAAGCAAATACTCCTTTTTAAAAGAAAAAAATTCTATGAAGGTGAAAACACTTGGATTCAAAAGTGAGTTTGGACATTATCTACCAAGCGGTAATCAGATATACTCATACTTTCAAACTAAAAATACACCACAAGACCATTGCACACTCATACTAAGGTCCCAAGGATTATTGAAAAGTAGAAAGAAAAAAAAATAGTGGGCACTTCTTTTAGTTAAAATGCACATCTTATCAGGATTACCATAGTAACAATAATTGTGACCTTCAGTTTGAATTTCTTTTCTGGAAATATAAAGTCTTAGGGAATTGTGATATAAATCCCAAGGCTAAAATAGGTGTCCACTGATCATTCTGATGTTTATTTGATAACAGTCTTCCTAAATAGACTATTATTCTTATAAAATGGAAGGAGGAAGTTGGAAAGCTTAAGAAAACTCTGAAGAGCAGGCATTTCTAATTAGGAAGCTATAGGAGAAAAGGCTTATGACTACCCAAAGCACTTAGGCATCTGATGTATTATATGGAATGTCTTTCTCTTTTTCCTCAATTATTATCAAAGACAGAACAAGTTTGATGATATTAAAACAATAAAAAATAGTCTTAGTTGAATTAAATAGGCCTTCAAAGGGCTGACAGATACACTCATGAAATTATGACACAACTCTGCAAACTTAATTAATCTATATGAAATAAAAAACACGTAGAAGACACAAAATTCTAAGGGAAACTCAAGGATTTTCTAAAATTCTAACGGAAACTCAAGGATTTTCTAAACTCAAGGATTTTTCTAGTTATTGCTTTACATAACTGCTTCTTTTTTCCAAACTTTACCTTCTCTAACAACAAGCCATGCTACAACAGCGTCAAGGGCTAGATAGTCCAATGGCAAGAATGCTGACAAAGGTAGTTGTATAAGAATGAGTCATATTTTGAATGACAAAATGGTTAATATCTTCTTTCTTGCTTTTTTATATTGCCATTTTTTTCTATGTTTTAGAGGAATTGAGGATTAGAAGGTTATTTATGAGAGTATGATTTGTAAGAGTACAGGCAAATTTAACTCCATTAGTTATTAAATCTGCAAAACATTGTGGAGGTATATAAAATTGTTACAATATGAATCTTATCCTCAAGGAGTGTAATCGTTTTATTTCAGCTGGAGTTTTTCACGACTTAGAGGTAGCTTAACTTTTGAATGCAAACCTTAAACACTCTTTATGCCGAGTTTTATTTGCTTGGATTCATTGTATGGCCGTGGTGGCTGTCACAAAATTTACCAACGCTAAATATTAGTATAGTCATACTTTCACTTATTACTTACGATTTATCACTGCTGTTTCCCGTGGGAGTGTGGTTGAGTAAAGTGTTTTGAACTGTGTTTATGAGTGCTTGATACCTGCTCTTTTTGATCCAGGTCATCTGGAGAGCATTCTCACTGGGGCGGGGATGCTTGCACCTGTAATTTTACTAAGAATTCATAAAAAGGCCAGGACCAAACTTCTATGTTTATGGGGTTGTACTGACTCATCTAGGCATTTTCAGTTCCTTGCTTTAAATAATTAAGCTACACTAACTGGACGAAAAACATTTGAGTGGTATTTTAAAATACTAGAGGGATTTCAGGGTAGGATCTTGCTGGGTATAAATCTAAAGTGGTCCTTTACAGTTTGGGAAGTTTAGGGCCTTTTAAAAAGTTGAATTAGCAGAGGCTTTCCCTGAGGGACCATTTGCAGTCGAAGTTGTATTTGATTTAAGACTGTAACATCTGAGATACACGCTTTTCAGACAGAGATACCTTAAGTATTACATAAGTATTAGTGTGGCCAGAATTGGTGGGTTCTGGCTCTTGCTGACTTTAAAAATGATGCCACCGACCCTCGCGGTGTTACAGTTCTTAAACATGTATGTCCGGAGTTTGTTCCTTCATTCAGATGTGTCTGGAGCTTCTTGCTTCTGGTGGGTTCGTGGTCTTGCTAGCTTCAGAGGTGAACCTGTAGACCTTCACCGTGAGTGTTACAGCTCTTAAAGACAACATCGACCCAAAGACGGAGCAGCAACAAAATTTATCGCAAAGAGCTAAATAACAAACCCCCACGACCGCAAACACCACCCAAGCGTTTCTCCGTTGGCTAGCTCAGGCAGCCTGTTTTTAGTCCCTTATCTGGCCCCACCCACATCCTGCTGATTGGTCCATTTTACAGAGAGCTGATTGCTCCACTCTACAGAGAGCTGATTGGACCGTTTTGACAGGGTGCTGATTGATGCATTTATGATCCTCTAGCTAGACATAAAAGTTCTCCAAGTCCCTACCAGATTAGCTAGATACAGAGTGCTGATTGGTGTACATACAATCCTCCGCTAGATATAAAAGTTCTCCAAGTCCCCATCCTGCTCAGGAGTCCAGCTGGCTTCACCCAGTGGAACCTGCATGCGGGCTGCAGGCGGAGCTGCCTGCCAGTCCGGAGCAGGCCTGCACTCCTCAGCCCTGGGGCTGTGGATGGAACCAGGCGCCACGGAGTAGGGGGCGGCGCCCGTCTGGGAGTCTCCACCCCGCGGGAGCCCATCGCAGCAGGGGAGCTCAGACATGGCGGGCTGCAGGTCCCGATCGCTTCCCCAAGGGGAGGCAGCTAAGGCCCCGCGAGAATTTGAGTGCAGTGTAGGGGGCCCGGCACTGCTGGGGCACCCTGCGCAACCGCCACAGCTGCTGGCCCAGGTGCTAAGCCCCTCACTGCCCTGGGCTGGCGGCGCCGGCCGGCCGCTCCAAGTGCGGGGCCCGCGGAGTCCGAGCCCGCGCCTGCTCCCGCGCCTGCTCCCGCGCCTGCTCCCGCGCCTGCTCCCGCGCCTGCTCCCGCGCCTGCTCCCGCGCCTGCTCCCGCGCCTGCTCCCGCGCCTGCTCCCGCGCCTGCTCCCGCGCCTGCTCCCGCGCCTGCTCCCGCGCCTGCTCCCGCGCCTGCCAGAACTCGCGCTGGCCTGTGAGCGCGGCGCACATTCCCGGTTCCTATCCGCGCTTCTCCCTCCGCACCTCACCACAAGCAGAGGGAGGGGGGCTCCGCCTCGGCCAGCCCAGAGAGGGGCTTCCACAGTGCCATGGCGGGCTGAAGGGCTCCTCAAGCGCGGCCAGAGTGGACGCCACCTGAGGAGGCGCCGAGTGAGGGCTGCTAGCACATTGTCACCTCTCATGAGGACGGAAATTTAGTTAACATATAAATAGGAGAGCTTACTTGGTTGGAGAATATTATAATTTTTTAGAAAATTACGTTAATCGAGAGGCCAGGGTTAGAGTGTTTTTGGTTAAATTATGATTTTTAGGGCTCCGACTAGGTTCAATTTAAGTACCTTGTTTTTGGGGGTTGGCAAGAGTACTTCTTAGTTTAGCAATAAAGTCAGAGATGGGGGGAGGGCAGATTTGCGGATTAAATCGGAAGCAGTCCTTTAGTGCGTGAACGTATGTGTGTGTGAACTTACGTGTGCGTGAACGTACTTGTGTGCGGGAACATACATGCGTGTGGGAACGTACGTGTGTGCATGAAATGTGTATTGATTTTTATGCCCTTCAAGCATGAATGAATTAGCACCTTATGGTTGGGTATGTTGGTTCAGAATATTAAAGATAAGTCCAGCTACAATGGATTCCGCCGGGATCAGGCTCCTGCCACGGTAGGTGGCAGCATCCCGAAAATTAAAAAATACCCAATGCACGACAGTGCTCCTGTGACTGGTTACTAGGGTGATAGTCACTAGTACATTGAGATAAAAGGTTTGCAAATATTTTCTCCCAGTTTGTAGGTTGCCTCTCCACCCTCCATCCGCCTGTTTCCTTTGCAACTTAATAATTTTAAGTAATCCTGTTTATCTAGTTTTGTCTTTATTGCCTTTGTTTTTGCTGTACAAACTAAATCCTCAAAAACCTGTACTATCATAGTTATAAGATTTATTTTGATAATATTCCAAACAGTTTAAAATGCTTTGTTTGTTTGACATAATGGCATCAGATATAACATGGCATAAGATATAACATGGCATAATGTCATACTATTACTCTTTTTCTCTTAAAAATCAAAAGGTAAGGCCGGGCGCGGTGGCTCAAGCCTGTAATCCCAGCACTTTGGGAGGCCGAGGCGGGCGGATCACGAGGTCAGGAGATCGAGACCATCCTGGCTAACACGGTGAAACCCCGTCTCTACTAAAAAAATACAAAAAACTAGCCGGGCGGGGTGGCGGGCGCCTGTAGTCCCAGCTACTCGGGAGGCTGAGGCAGGAGAATGGCGTAAACCCAGGAGGCGGAGTTTGCAGTGAGCTGAGAACTGGCCACTGCACTCCAGCCTGGGTGACAGAGCGAGACTCCTTCTCAAAAAAAAAAAAAAAAAAAAAAAAAAAAAAAAAAAAAAAAAATCAAAAGGTAAAAATTATAATTTTTACATATGGCAAAAACATACATTAAAAAGACATTAAATGGTAAATAACAAACTGCTGTAAATCCCACATATAATCATGGCTTACTTTTATAATACCTTGAACATTATAAAGTGATTTTCTATCTCTTATTACATTTTATAATAACCTATGGGATAGCTGGAGTAGATATTATTTTCTCTGCCTTACATGTGCCAAAAACGAGAGAGGGAGAGAAGTGAAGTGACTTTCCCCATATTACAAAGACACAATGGTGCAGAGCTGAAACTTTACTGATTATTTGAAATACTTTACAATTTTTCTAAAACATAGTGAGATCTAGGGACTTAAGTGTTATACCCAGCCCTGTTTGAAAATTTCTCAGGATATTGGTTCATCCTTTATTAAAACGAACAAACAAAAAAAGTAGGATCAAGTTAAGAAAAGCAGAATGTTTTGGTAGGATTAGTATCTCAAAATAATTGTCTGAAACCAATAAAGTGTTACATTATTTTTCATTCTATAATTTTTGCTGTGTCTATATGGTGGTGTAATAACCTGAGAAAGACGGTTCTAATCACACATGTACTAACCACAACCATTCAACATAATTTTAGAGTAAGATTTAACCAGGACGTAAATGTAAAAGTTCTTAAAAGTATTCAACTTCTGTGTCTATACTTAAGACTCCATCTCTAGGTGTCTGTTGATTATGCAAGTAGAATTAACAATAATTAATTTATCAACCTAATCTTTAAGCAGTGCAAGCATTATTATTAGACTTTCTTAAATGGGCACTAAAATATGTATCTTGATTGAGCTTATTTCATAGAAGAATGGTATTCTCCAAAATAATGTTAGATTATTTTAGAGATTTTTGATATTCAATCTCAAATGTTTAATATATTTTCCAAAATTATCAAATAAGGATGAGCACTAGCATACTCTAATATTTACAGGAAAAATGTAAACAAAAACACTTAGATTTCTAGATTCTTTAATAATCTCAACGCCAGGATGAATTCTCTAAGTCTGAAAAAATTGCCATGACTTGGTACTAAGATCAGTATCAATTCAATCATTATTTCTTTTAAAAAAATTAAATAAAAGTTGCATTTACCATTTTGTGCAGTGGTTCTCAACCCTGGTTATCCCTCTATAGTTTTAAGAAATAATTCAACCATTATTTCTTTAAAAAAATTAACTTAAATAAAAGTTGCATTTACCATTTTGTGCAGTGGTTCTCAACCCTGGTTATCTCTCTGTAGTTTTAAAAACTACTGATACCTGGGTCCTTGGCCTAGTGATTCAGCATAAATTAGTCTCACATGTGGCTTTGTTATCAAGAGCTTAAACAGTTTTCCAGTTTATATTAATGTGCAGCTGAATGTGAGAACAACTGCTTTAGTCTTTTGAAATGAGGCCAGGTGTACATATAAGGCCTTACTGTGCAAAGCTTTAAATTTGGGGGACATTTTGGTCATATAAAGCTGGCTAATACAGATGAAGTTTAAAAGAAATAGACTCTCACTTACCAGATATACTAATACTCTGCAGGAATCAAGATCATTTTGAGATAATTAAAAATAAGAGAAAAATAAACTTCCTGAATGTTGACTTTATAATTACATGGTCTACATTTCTCACAGTATACTGTCTTGATTGATAGAACAAAATTCCAAAGAATCTGAAACTTAGCATACAAAATTATATTTGTATAATTTTTATGTTCAACATATTTCAGTGAAATTCAGTGATTAAAAATTAATTATCCATGAGTGATATATATGATTATTCCATTGCCAAGACTCTTATATTAAGGCAGCTCGTTCCCAACAGATCTGGAAATCAATGTTGCAATCTGAAGAAGGCTTTTAAAGTCAATATTCTTAGGTACATATATAATTTTGTTATAACCTCCATATTATTGCAATTCAGTTCTACGGAAGATGTTTCTTGTCACATCACCAGTCCAGTGACACTGGTAGAGTGTATCAAGGGAAATGTGAATTGTCCTTTTAAACTTCCAAACCAAATAATAGAGTGAATTGATTTATATTTCAACCTTCACTATGAAACACATTAACAATTATGATCCATAGTAAAAATTCTGTTTTTATACATTATAATTTACTGAGACTCATTTAAAATTCACATGACATTTGTTTGAATTGGACAGTGTTTACAGTTGTAATTTTTGCAACATTGAAAATGCCAAATGTGTTTGATTAATATCAGCTTCCTGCAGCCACACCTGTATAATATTTATGTCTCTCAATTACTATTTGTGGTAATTAGCAGTTTTTCCATTGCAATTAACCAACTTCAACCTCGAACATTGTCTGATACTTAACTTCTTACTTTTTTCTTAGTTGAAATATTTTAATTATATTTTACTTTGTGATTTTAGTTTTCCTTTTATCTTCTTGGAGTTTAACCTCAATAAAATTTTGAGTTGGTTCTTATTTGCATCAAACAACTCTAAAATGTAATACAAATTATTGTCACTCTATCTACATGGAAAAACATTGTTAACAAACCCGTGAATGACTTAATCATTTCAACAATTAAGATATTTACACACACACACACACACACACATACATTTCTTCTAAAAAGAATGGTTAAAACTACCTATACACTGGAAACATTTTCACATAAATTTGCTCATTATTATTTGTATTTATATTGTGCAAATTATGTCAGTAGCTAGAATGAGTTGGATTTGACAATAGAGAAAAGGTGGTCTCATATCCCAGACTCTTAAAACACACTTTTCAATTTAGGACACAAGCACTCAAAAGATATGTATGTGGTCCTCATGTCTGGCATCTAATTCCTCTGAGTTTCCTTCAGTTAATACTAAACACATACATAGAAATTGCCATAAACTGAGCTGTATGATGGTAATAATCCCCAAATTACAATTCAATCATCCAGATATTTGGCTTGTCCTAATTCCATTATACAAGGTGGATCTAATGATCATTAGATCCCTAGATATCAGGGATCCCTAGAAAAGTGTTTTCTTAATCTTAGATAATAGTTTTCAATGCTTTGGTGAAAATTGCTTATGTAACGCTTTGATTTTAATCAGTCTTTGAAAATGGCTCTTTCAATGGTTGATAAGGTAAGTCATCACACAGTACTTCTATACTGTAAAGAAAAAAAGCTAAAACAGTAATTAATCTTAATATACATTAGGTATTCAGTATCTCTTATTTCCAGATGTATACAATAAATTCCTTTTATATCTTAGAGCTAAAACCAGAGAAAAAATTATCTCCATAAACCATGCACTCTCTTTTGTCAGATAAAGAAAAAAGTGTAATTCATCTTTATCTTCTCTGATCTATTATGTTGACTTTTATTTTTGATTTTAAAAATTTAACTTATTGATTTTTTCTTGATACATAAATTATACATGTTCAGTGTGTACAGCATACATTAAAAATTGTTAAAAAACACCTATAATCTCAGCATACAGAAAATTTATTTTATTTTGTTGAAAATGTTACCTAACAACATTTTAGTTTTCCTAAATATCAAAACTGTCTTATTGACAGTTTTGAAAATGTATGCTACATTTTCAAAATAAATTTTATTCTATCTTCTTTAATAACATACCAGTTTTTCCTTTATATGTATTTTGAACATATATTTGGGTCACTAAATGCTATCTTAAAAGCATGGATTTCATTTGTTAGTATTCCATAACTAGCAATTATAAAGTTGGACATTTAGATTTATTTCAGTTTTCAATATTCACTTCTAAAGAAAGGTTACAATGAATATTTCTGTAGTTAAATCTAACCACACATGCAAGATTATTTCTTTAGAATACATTTTAGAAGTAGTATTACATTAAGGCATTTGACTTACACTTTTAAAATCTCTTTAGAAAATGTTCTGTTATTATAATGATCTATTTTTGTATGCCTTGTGTTATAATTTGTATCAAATATATTTGTATATACATGGTATAGGTAAGAGATGCAAATCTAGTTAGATAAAGCAACAAATGTATTACATCATTAAATAACACATTGACATTGTTTTAAGTGTATTTTTAAAAAAATACTGTGCTAAATTCCTCTCAAGTCAGCATCTAAACTAATTCTTGAAAAAGATCTGGAAAACAAAGGTCTCAAATTTCTAGATATTTTAGGTGTACATTCAGGTTTCCAAAAGATAACTGATGTGGTAACTTGAGAAACATGAAATAAAGATTTGGGCACCCCACAGGGAAGCCACACAAGGATAGTCTAGAACCTCTCAGTTAGTAATAAAGGGGCCCTGGTAGCATTCCTAGTCCTGTAGGGGAGAGGTAAATAATTTACTAAAATCCATAGACAGAGAGGCTTGTGAGGACAGGGCTGCCTGGCTGGATCTGTAACTTTTGGTCAAAGAAATAGTTAATGCCAGCACTCCTAGAAGGTGGAGGGAGCCAGGAATGTAACTACTTGCCGCAGCCTTCTCTCTTCTTCCAGTCCTTGCTCTTCTGTCTTCCTCCAGTCATTTGCTCCTGCTTTTTATTGGCTGAACTCAACTGACATCAGGCAGTAAGGGAGCCCTGGAAGTAGTACATTGTGTATTTCAGCCTCCTGGGTGCACAGAGCAGGTTTGAGAATAGGGATTGGACTTGCAGGGGCAAATGAAAGATACCCAGTGCAATAAGAAATCTCTACAGGTATCTTCCTCCTTTTATTTTTTCTTATGACTGTGTCTAGACAGGGGAATTCATTTTTCTACTAGAAATACTTTATGTATATTCATTTATGATTTTCACTCTTAAGAGGTATTCTTTCAGTGAGATTATATCCCACACCTGGCCAGGAGGGTCCCATGCCCACGGAGCCTCCCTCATTGCTAGCACAGCAGTCTGCGATCTAAGGGCAGGACAGCAGCGAGGCTGGGGGAGGGGCCCCCGCCATTGCTGAGGCTTAAACAAAGCCGCTGGGAAGTTCGAACTGGGTGGAGCTCACAGCAGCTCATAGAGGCCTGCTTGTCTCTGTAGACTCCACCTCTGGGGGCAGGGCACAGCGAAACAACAACAACAACAACAAAAAGCAGCAGAAACCTCTGCAGACGCAAACGACTCTGTCTGACAGCTTTGAAGAGAGCAGTGGATCTCCCAACAGGGAGGTTGAGATCTGAGAATGGACAGACTGCCTGCTCAAGTGGGTCCCTGATCCCTGAGTAGCCTAACTGGGAGACATCCCCCACTAGGGGCAGACTGACACCCCATACTTCACTCGGTGGAGTACACCCCTAAGAGGAAGCTTCCAAAGCACGAATCAGACAGGTACACTCGCTGTTCAGCAATATTCTATCTTCTGCAGCCTCTGCTGCTGACACCCAGGCAAACAGGGTCTGGAGTGGACCTCAAGCAATCTCCAACAGACCTACAGCTGAGGGTCCTGACTGTTAGAAGGAAAACTAACAAACAGGAAGGACACCCACACCAAAACCCCATCAGTACGTCACCATCATCAAAGACCAGAGGAAGATAAAACCACAAGTTGGGGAAAAACCAGGGCAGAAAAGCTGGAAATTCAAAAAATAAGAGCGCATCTCCCCCTCCAAAGGAACGCAGCTCATCGCCAGCAATGGATCAAAGCTGGACGGAGAATGACTTTGACGAGATGAGAGAAGAAGGTTTCAGTCCATCAAACTTCTCAAGAGATAAAGGAGGAATTACGTACCCAGCACAAAGAAACTAAAAATCTTGAAAAAAGAGTGGAAGAATTGATAACTAGAATAATTAATGCAGAGAAGGCCATAAACGAAATGTCAGAGATGAAAACCATGACACGAGAAATACGTGACAAATGCACAAGCTTCAGTAACTGACTTGATCAACTGGAAGAAAGAGTATCAGCGATTGAGGATCAAATGAATGAAATGAAGCAAGAAGAGAAACCAAAAGAAAAAAGAAGAAAAAGAAATGAACAAAGCCTGCAAGAAGTATGGGATTATGTAAAAAGACCAAATCTACATCTGATTGGGGTGCCTGAAAGTGAGGGGGAGAATGGAACCAAGTTGGAAAACACTCTTCAGGATATCATCCAGGAGAACTTCCCCAATCTAGTAGGGCAGGCCAACATTCAAATTCAGGAAATACAGAGAACGCCACAAAGATACTCCTCAAGAAGAGCAACTCCAAGGCACATAATTGCCAGATTCACCAAAGTTGAAATGAAGGAAAAAATCTTAAGGGCAGCCAGAGAGAAAGGTCGGATTACCCACAAAGGGAAGCCCATCAGACTAACAGCAGATCTCTCAGCAGAAACTCTACAAGCCAGAAGAGACTGGGGGCCAATATTCAACATTCTTAAAGAAAAGAATGTTAAACCCAGAATTTCATATCCAGCCAAACTAAGTTTCATAAGTGAAGGAGAAATACAATCCTTCACAGACAAGCAAATGCTTAGAGATTTTGTCACCACCAGGCCCACCTTACAAGAGACCCTGAAGGAAGCACTAAACATGGAAAGGAACATCCAGTACCAGCCACTGTAAAAACATGCCAAAATGTAAAGACCATGGAGGCTAGGAAGAAACTGCATCATCTAACGAGCAAAATAACCAGATAACATCATAATGGCAGGATCAAGTTCACACATAAAAATATTAATCTTAAATGTAAATGGACTAAATGGTCCCATTAAAAGACACAGACTGGCAAACTGGATAAAGAGTCAAGACCCATCAGTCTGCTGTATTCAGGAGACCCATCTCACATGCAGAGACATACATAGGCTCAAAATAAAGGAATGGAGGAAGATCTACCAAGAAAATGGAGAACAAAAAAAAAAGCAGGGGTTGCAATACTAGTCTCTGATAAAACAGACCTTAAACCATCAAAGATCAAAAGAGACAAAGAAGGACATTACATAATGGTAAAGGGATCAATTCAACAGGAAGAGCTAACTATCCTAAATATATATGCACCCAATACAGGAGCACCCAGATTCATAAAGCAAGTCCTTAGAGACTAACAAAGAGACTTAGACTCCCATACAATAATAATGGGAGACTTCAACACCCCACTGTCAACATTAGACAGAACAACGAGACAGAAAGTCAACAAGGATATCCAGGAATTGACCTCATCTCTGCACCAAATGAACCTAATAGACATCTACAGAACTCTCCACCCCAAATCAACAGAATATACATTCTTCTCAGCACCACATCACACTTATTCCAAAATTGACCACATAATTGGAAGTAAAGCACTCCTCAGCAAATGTACAAGAACAGAAATTATAACAAACTGTCTCTCAGACCACAGTGCAATCAAACTAGAACTCAGGACTAAAAAACTCAATCAAAACCGCTCAACTACATGGAAACTGAATAACCTGGTCCTGAATGACTACTGGGTACATAACGAAATGAAGGCAGAAATAAAGATGTTCTTTGAAACCAATGAGAACAAAGATACAACATACCAGAATCTCTGGGACACATTTAAAGCAGTGTGTAGAGGGAAATTTATAGCACTAAATGCCCACAAGAGAAAGCTGGAAAGATCTAAAATGGACACTCTAACATCACAATTAAAAGAACTAGAGAAGCAAGAGCAAACACATTCAAAAGCTAGCAGAAGGCAAGAAATAACTAAGATCAGAGCAGAACTGAAGGAGATAGAGATACAAGAAACCCTCCAAAAATTCAGTGAATCCAGGAGTTGGTTTTCTGAAAAGATCAACAAAATTGACAGACCGCTAGCAAGACTAATAAAGAAGAAAAGAGAGAAGAATCAAATAGACGCAATAAAAAATGATAAAGGGGATATCACCACCGACCCCACAGAAATACAAACAACCATCAGAGAATACTATAAACGCCTCTACGCAAATAAACTAGAAAATCTAGAAGAAATGGATAATTTCCTGGACACTTACACTCTCCCAAGACTAAACCAGGAAGAAGCTGAATCCCTGAACAGACCAATAGCAGGCTCTGAAATTGAGGCAACAATTAATAGCCTACCAACCAAAAAGAGCCCAGGATCAGATGGATTCACAGCTGAATTCTACCAGAGGTACAAGGAGGAGCTGGTACCATTCCTTCTGAAACTATTCCAATCAATAGAAAAAGAGGGAATCCTCCCTAACTCATTTTATGAGGCCAACATCATCCTGATACCAAAGCCTGGCAGAGACACAACAAAAAATGAGAATTTTAGACCAATATCCCGGATGAACATTGATGCAAAAATCCTCAATAAAATACTGGCAAACCGGATCCAGCAGCACATCAAAAAGCTTATCCACCATGATCAAGTGGGCTTCATCCCTGAGATGCAAGGCTGGTTCAGGATATGCAAATCAATAAATGTAATCCAGCATATAACCAGAACCAAAGACAAAAACCACATGATTATCTCAATAGATGCAAAAAAGGCCTTTGACAAAATTCCACAGCCCTTCATGCTAAAAACGCTCAATAAATTCGGTATTGATGGAACATATCTCAAAAATATAGGAGCTATTTATGACAGACCCACAGTCAATATCATACTGAATGGGCAAAAACTGGAAAAATTCCCTTTGAAAACTGGCACAAGACAGGGATGCCCTCTCTCACCACTCCTATTCAACATAGTGTTGGAAGTTCTGGCTAGGGCAATCAGGCAAGAGAAGGAAATAAAGCGTATTCAGTTAGAAAAAGAAGAAGTCAAATTGTCCCTGTTTGCAGATGACATGATTGTACATTTAGAAAACCCCATCATCTCAGCCCAAAATCTCCTTCAGCTGATAAGAAACTTCAGGAAAGTCTCAGGATACAAAATGAATGTGCAAAAATCACAAGCATTCTTATACAACAGTAACAGTCAAACAGAGAACCAAATCATGAATGAACTTCCATTCACAATTGCTTCAAAGAGAATAAAGTACCTAGGAATCCAACTTACAAGCGATGTAAAGGAACTCTTCAAGGAGAACTACAAACCACTGCTCAGTGAAATCAAAGAGGACACAAACAAATGGAAGAACATTCCATGCTCATGGATAGGAAGAATCAGTATCGTGAAAATGGCCATACTGCCCAAGGTCATTTATAGATTCAATGCCATCCCCATCAAGCTACCAATGAGTTTCTTCACAGAATTGGAAAAAACTACTTTAAAGTTCATATGGAACCAAAAAAGAGCCCGCCTTGCCAAGACAATCCTAAGTCAAAAGAGCAAAGCTGGAGGCATCACGCTACCTGACTTCAAACTATACTACAAGGCTACGGTAACCAAAACAGTTTGGTACTGGTACCAAAACAGAGATATAGACCAATGGAACAGAACAGAGTCCTCAGAAATAATACCACACATCTACAGCCATCTGATCTTTGACAAACCTGAGAGAAACAAGAAATGGGGAAAGGATTCCCTATTTCATAAATGGTGTTGGGAGAATTGGCTGGTCATAAGTAGAAAGCTGAAACTGGATCCTTTCTTTACTCCTTATACGAAAATTAATTCAAGATGGATTAGAGACTTAAATGTTAGATCTAATACCATAAAAACCCTAGAAGAATACCTAGGTAATACCATTCAGGACATAGGCATGGGCAAGGACTTCATGTCTAAAACACCAAAAGCAACAGCAACAAAAGTCAAAATTGACAAATGGGATCTAATTAAACTAAAGAGCTTCTGCACAGCAAAAGAAACTACCATCAAAGTGAACAGGCAACCCACAGAATGGGAGAAAATTTTTGCAATCTACTAATCAGATAAAGGGCTAATATCCAGAACCTACAAAGAACTCAAACAAATTTACAAGAAAAAAACAAACAACCCCATCAAAAAGTGGGCAAAGGATATGAACAGACATTTCTCAAAAGAAGACATGCATACAGCCAACAGACACATGAAAAAATGCTCATCATCACTGGCCATCAAAGAAATGTAAATCAAAACCACAATGAGATACCATCTCACACCAGTGAGAATGGCAATCATTAAAAAGTCAGGAAACAACAGGTGCTGGAGAGGATGTGGAGAAATAGGAACACTTTTACACTGTTGGTGGGATTGTAAACTAGTTCAATCATTATGGAAAACAGTATGGCGATTCCTCAAGGATCTAGAACTAGAAGTACCATATGACCCAGCCATCCCATTACTGGGTATATACCCAAAGGATTATAAATCATGCTGCTATAAAGACACATGCACACGTATGTTTATTGCAGCACTATTCACAATAGCTTGGAATCAACCCAAATGTCCATCAGTGACAGACTGGATTAAGAAAATGTGGCACATATACACCATGGAATACTATGCAGCCATAAAAAAGGATGAGTTCGTGTCCTTTGTAGGGACATGGATGCAGCTGGAAACCATCATTCTCAGCAAACTATTGCAAGAACAGAAAACCAAACACCGCATGTTCTCACTCTTAGGTGGGAACTGAGCAATGAGATCACTTGGACTCGGGAAGGGGAACATCACACACCGGGGCCTATCATGGGGAGGGGGGAGGGGAGTGGGATTGCATTGGGAGTTTTACCAGATGTAAATGACGAGTTGATGAATGCTGACCAGTTGATGGGTGCAGCACACCAACATGGCACAAGCATACATATGTAACAAACCTGCACATGTACCCTAGAACTTAAAGTATAGTAATAATAAAATAAATGTAAAAAATAAAATCAAATAAAAAATTTTTTTAAAATTCCAAAATTAAAATTTTACCATAGACTTATTAAGAGTCTCTGCTTCCAGAATTGTTTACTTGGGGTAAAACCTGAATTCTTCATTTAGATGAAGAGTTTGAAGTCTACTTTTAATGAAATAACTTAGAAAACACACTGGCATGCCTTAATAATACAGACTCTGAGAAAGATAATTTACATTTCTAAATTTCTACCATTATTTTTTAAATTAGAGATAAGGTCTCACTATGTTGCCCACACTGGTCTCAAACTCTTGGGCTCAAGCAATCCTCCTGCATCAGCCTCCTTGGTAGTTGGAACTACAGGCATGCACCACCATGCCCAATAAATTTTCACAATTTCTAATATTATTTTGGTGTAATTAAAGAACCAATAAGAGAAACTGAGAAAAAACTATCTCCTAAAGACTACATGATATCAAAATAATGTGTCAAAAAAAAAAAAAAAAAACCTATATGCTATCTGGCACAGTTTCGGAATGGAACAGTATCAGAGAGATTCCATGATTACAATAATAAGTAACTGGATCCATTAAGATAAATTTAAGCATGAGTTTTGTTTTAAGTTACAATAGAATAATTTTAAAAGTCACAGTAAGTATACTTATGCAAATAAACCTTTACCAGATTTTATATATTCTCTATTGTGGAAAAGTTTTTCTAGTATAATGTTCCTGTTTCTCCAGCCCATTCCGTATTTTGACCTCACACCCTCAAAATATTTACCAATGATTTGTTACTTAATGAAGTTAAAAAAAAAAAAAATGTTTACATCAACAACTCATATTTCTATAAAATGTTTTTATCTGACCAACTTTATATTACCAACATGAAATAATGATACTTACCCCACTGCTAACCATGAAAAGTAAATACTATACAGAACTAGATTCCAACTGAGAAAGTCAACTTCACAAGAGACCATTTTACCTTGGTAGCAAGATTAAAGTCTTCCTCAACTTTTGTAGACTGTGAATTTTCAATAGTTGGTTTGTCACAAAGACTTTAGAGAAAAAAGATACAACAGAAATGAGCAAATTCATATATTTAAAAAGAAAATCTGCTAGTTCATATTTTGGTGCTCACTCTAAAAAATGAAAACAAAAACAAAATCTGGGGAAAGATCAGTCCTCTGTATATTATATCATGCTTCTTGGTAGAATTAAAATATGCCCTCTGTTTTGAAAAATGATTTTAGTTACCTTTTTTTATTTTTGACTCTACCTCCCCAACCGAGAACATACAGTAAAGACTGACTCTTAGTTCCATAAGAAATAGCGACAGCCAATATAATTGGTGTACCCTGAGTATCATTCGTCCTCCCAAACTGTTCTCAATGATGAACTGGAAATCTACTTAATGGCTGACATAACTTTTGATATCTAAACTGGAACAAACTTGATAATGTAAAATTAGGAAGAAAGATACAGTTACCTTGTCCCTTTTCCATTATCTATCTCTGATTCAAAGACTAATATGTGTCACTTGAAAATGACATTCTTTGTTTTTCAGCATAAAAGCCACTTAAGAAGGCCCTGTTGCTTCCCTTCACCCTAAAACACTACAGAGAGTCCCCTGAAATATTTGAAATGTTGAAAAATTGAACCTACAAATTTCAAATTGCGAATGTATATTTGTTACTGGGAATATTTTTCTCACAAAAAATTGAAACATTAAAAATAATAAAATCTAACTACTGATTTTATACTTGTCCTTCCTAGTTCAGGGCTACATAAACTAGCAAAGCCTTAAAAATCTTCATAGGTACTTATACCCAAGGAGAGAGTCTGCTAGAAAAACTGAGTCCTGATAGTTGGATTTCTCTAAGTACTATACATACACAGAGAGAAAGATCTGGAAGTGGGAGCCACTGTATATAGTGAAGGTTTCTCCCACTTCCAGATCTTTCTTCTGCAGGGCTTCATGGCAGTCTCCAACCTTTAAATATTCAGCTCATCAAAGCACAGCCTACTGAAAAGATAAACTCAATGATCAACCAAGAAGCTCTGTATTTACCTGTTCCTGGAAAACAACTAAATGGAGTCTTAGTCATTCACCTGTAGCATAAGCTTGTTACCAAAAACCCAACTGAACAATGACTTACATGCCAGTCAGTCTTACCCCTGCTTTATATGTACATGGGAAGGACATCAGAGGCTTGGAAAAAGAGTCAAAGGGGAGGGGACATCTGCCTTGGGCCACAGATCTATCTAACTCAGCAAACTTTAATCCCCTAGCACTCAAGGGGCTCTAAGCCACTCCTGTGAGATTTGCGCTGAAAGAACAGAATAGGACATTTCTATCTGATTGTGGAGACTTTTCCCAGTGGCTCTTTTTTTTTTTCCATTTTTCATTAGAAAGCTTGAAGTTTGTCAGTTCCTCCAATTAAACAAGCAAAAAACCAGCGACCTATTCAGGATTTCTTTTCAACATTGTTTTAGTATGCCCTTCTAGATAACTCCCAATGTCTTCTGTTTGTTCCTCTAATTTATCTTCATCAAACTTGTCATAAGGTCCAACATTCTGATCTCTTTGGTAAACCCTTACTCCTACCAATCCTGGGACTGTTTCTCTTCAAACTTGGCCTTTCCCTGATAATTCCATTCTTATCTACTTCCACTGGGTTCTCCAGCTAATTCCATTCTTATAGTTTTCCATTTGTTTAATTAGACCCATTCCCTCTTCCTATTATTCAAACACTCATGTACATGATGATATAAAAACAAGAGTAATGGGCTTTGAAATGAGTGTAAATATTACTTCTGCTACCTCCTATATTTAAATAAGTCACTTTGAGTTTCAGACTCTCCATCTGAACAACTATTTTTGCAGGATATTAAATACAGGTTGAAATATGAAAGTATTTTGATTAGTCTCCAAGAGTCTTTAAAATCCTAAAATTCCACGTGCCTTTAATTTTACCTATAGAAAAATGGGGCTGGCAGAAAGGAATAAAATTATAGAAGAAAAGAACACCAAGGAAAGCAGAGAAGAAAGTAATCGGGAAAAGATTATAGAAAAGTTATGGAAGAAGAAAAATTGACTCTAGAAAAAAAATGAAGAGTTCATGCAACTAGGCAGGGTACTGCTTTGAAGAAAAACTAAACTGGGAAGTCAGTAAATAGAGAAATCTTAAGAAATAGCCTCTAAATATGATTAACATATCTATATCTATTCTCCACTAAAATAATTCATCTACAGGATTTACCTGGTATTGCTTATGAAACAAAAGCCTGTGTCTTGTCGCCACAGCTAAATAAGATCTGCTCTAAAAACTTCGATGATAATAACAAGGTACTGATATACCACTTAAACTGTTAAACATGTTAGGACAAAGTCTTCTGTTAACCAGTGTTCTAAGGGAAAACTCTAAAAAGAGTTAATATAGGCCGGGCGCAGTGGCTCAAGCCTGTAATCCCAGCACTTTGGGAGGCCGAGACGGGCGGATCACGAGGTCAGGAGATCGAGACCATCCTGGCTAACACAGTGAAACCCCGTCTCTACTAAAAAATACAAAAACCTAGCCAGGCGAGGTGGCGGGCGCCTGTAGTCCCAGCTACTCAGGAGGCTGAGGCAGGAGAATGGCGTAAACCCGGGAGGCGGAGCTTGCAGTGAGCTGAGATCGGGCCACTGCACTTCAACCTGGGCGACAGAGTGAGACTCCGTCTCAAAAAAAAAAAAAAAAAAAAAAAAAAAAGAGTTAATATGTAACAAAAGGTAACTTTGTGAATTGATCCCATCTGGACCTGTACCTTGATCCTAATGATGCAGAGGTCTCCATCAATCTACACCAAGAGGGAAGAGAAAGGATTTGGGAGCAAGATAGGCAGATGTTCAAACTCAAGGGTCAGCTACTTTTTAGCTATGAAATCATAGGCCAATTAATCAACCTTTCTGAACCGCATTTGCCTGATTAATACAAAGTAGGTGATAGTAGCACAGATGCTTTGCAAAGCTGTGTGATGACTATGTGAGATAATAAATATGAAGCACATAATATGTTGTCTAGCCCAGAGTAGAATACTCAGGAGGTAGTGATTTTTTTTCTCTATATTTTCTGAGTTAGCATAAACGTTTAAAAAAAACTGCAAAGTCTTACCTGAATTTAGGCTCCACAGAACTCATATCCACTATTAAAGAAAAAAAGTAAAATACATTAAATCAACAAATATAAATAGAAAATACAGAATATTAAAAACTTAAGAGGGCATGATAGCATATGCCTTTAATCCCAGCTACTTGAGAAGGTGAAGCAGGAGGATCACCTGAGGAGTCCAGGAGTCTGAAAGCAGCCTGGGAGACATTGCAAGACTTCAACTTAACTTAAAAGAATCATGCACATTTTCGTGCATGATCTAGATCTTGTTTAAAAAAGCATAATACTCCAACACCTTGTTACAAAGACTCAGATGATCTGATATAAAGGACTCCTTTGGGACCATACATTGAGCTATGGTAAAATTATTAAGTATACTATTTTTAGGAAATTAATGCATTAAGAATGCTTTTTCCCCTCCTTTATAGTTCTCAAATGCAAGGAAAAATAGAATTTATCACAATTTGATCTCTACAAGTGAACTACAGTGTACAATAAACATAATCCAAACAGAATCCTATAAGACTCTCAGAAAATTATATTATCAGCAGAATTAGTATAAGTGGACAGTGTCAACCTTAGAAAGTATAATTTCTAGAAAAATGAACTAGGAGCAGTTAGAAAAGAGTACACAGTAGTCTCTCTTTATCTGCTCTATGTGTAGAAACACACACAACATGATTTACCTCTGCTCTCACACCACAATCATCAAAACAGAAGACTTCTGTGACCAAATTTGTGGAGGATTTTCTCCACCAACAAATAAGCAACCAATTCTGTAACAGAAACCAGCAAGTTGTCCTCTATTTAATTCCAACACTATCTAGAAATAGTGTCAGATCCCACAAGCTGAAGGCTTAGTCTCACAAGACTACCCTCCCACATCAGTTGCAAATCTGGGTTTCTGAAGCATCTAACCATCTGGTTTCAAGGTGGGGTTCTCACAACTCCCTCTTTGGGTTTGACATGCTAGAGTTTCCCAAAGACTAAGGGAAACACATTTACCAGTTTATTATAAAGAGTATCACAAAGGAGACACATGAAGAGATGCATAGAGCAAGTTATAGGAAAGGGGCATGGAGCTTCCATGCCCTCCCAGGGCACATCAGTCTCCAAACACTTCCATATGTTCAGCTATCTAGAAGGTCTCTGTTCCCAGTCATTCTGGATTCTAAAGAAAGCTTTATTACATAGGCATGAATGAAAAAAATCTGTGACCATTGGTAATTGACCTAACCTTCACCTCCTAGGAAGTTGAGGGGTGGGGCTAAAGTCCTAATACATCATGTCTTGTTCTTTATTGTGACCATCTCCTATCCTGAAGCTACCTAGGGACTGCCAGCCATCACTCAATTGTTAGCATACAAAGACATCTTTGGAGATTCTAAACATTTTATGAGTTGTATGCCAGAAAACAATGTTGAAGACCAAACATATGTTTCACAGTATAATAGACATGGTTGTGATTTCAGTTACTCATGGTCATCCATAGTCCAAAAATATTAAACGGGGAATTCCAGAAATATGCAAGTCATAAGTTCTAAATAATGTGTCATTCTAAGGAGTATGATGAAATATTAAGACATCCTGTTTCATCTCACCCAGGTCATGAATCATTCCTTTGTGTATGCTATTTGCCCATTAGTCATCAAAGTGGTCTGTTCCTGAATCCCAACCATCAACATTATCATGACTCAATGATCCACCGTCAAATGAAGCAGATGATCCACCTTCTGATATGTCGTCAGATAGCCAGAAATTAATAGTAATCTAACACCACATGACAACTCATACCTCATTCACCTGGCTTCATCTCATCATATAGGCATTATGTCATCTCACAGGCATCACACGAAAAAGAAGGGTGAGTACAAGACAAGACATTTTGAGAACCATTTTCACCTAACTTTGATTACAATATATTGTTATTGTTTTATTTTATCATGAGTTATTGTTAATTTCTTACTGTGCCAAATTTATAAATTAAACTATCATAAATACGCATATATAAAAAAACATATATATATAGGGTTTTATACTATCCACAGTTTCAGACATTCACCGGGTGTCTTAGAAAATACCTCACATGGATAAGGGTGAATTACTATACTTATTTGTGTGTGTGTGTTTATGTTTGTGTGAGAGACAGACACAACACAGATCTCCACTCTCCACAAGAAGCAGATAAAAAAGACAACACTTTTCCTCACACTTTACCCTTAGGTTTTGACAACTCTGGAATAATATTGGAATGTGTATTCAGCAGTCCAGACAATTTTCCAGACCCTGGCTATGTTGGCTGCTTTAGTTACAAAAAGTTAGGTGGGATCTTGGGAGATTTTTTTATTGGACACCAGAAATATCAACCATATCAACAGTATACTTAAAAACTCTAAAATAATTCTTTTGAACAGATTACCACTGAAGAATTTGTAAATTAAATTCAATTGACTTTTCAGTAAACTTACTGCTTGAAATTCTCGCATTTAAAAGTAATTTGCAACATCACTTTCTCTGACTCCTCTCATACTTTTCTTTAGCCACTGCTCAATCTCCTTTACCAAGTCTTTTGACTCTGTGAAATGTTGATACTCTCAAGGTTTTGTCAATGACTTTCTTCTTATTCTACATCTTCTGCATCATGGATAAGTTCATTGAAATCTATGGCTTTGCTTAATAATTATAATAAAATTATTCTAAGCCTACATCTCCAACCAGAGTTCTATCTCCAGCTAGAAATACCTATAATCCAATTACCTACTGAAAGTATCACGTATGAGTGTTTCATTAAACTCGTAAACTCGTCATGTAAAGAAAACTGTTAGTCTGTCCCATGACTGTTTGCACTTCTCTGCCGACCTGACAATTTTCTTTCTTTCTCTTTTTTTGAGATGGAGTCTTGCTCTGTTGCCCAGGCTGGAGTGCACTGGTGAGTTCTCAGCACACTGCACTCTCCGTCTCCTGGGTTTATGCCATTCTCCTGCCTCAGCCTCCCAAGTAGCTGGAACTACAGGCGCCCGCCACCACACTCAGCTAATTTTTTGTATTTTTAGTAGAGATGGAGTTTCACTGCGTTAGCCAGGATGGTCTCGATCTCCTGACCTCGTGATCTGCCCACCTTGGCCTCCCAAAGTGCTGGGATTACAGGCATGAGCCACCGCGCCCAGCCCTGACTTGACAATTTTCTACTCCTTCCCCATGAGCATTGTAAATGCTTATTCACAATCTGTAAACCTATGACCTGAGATTTTCTCTGTCCCATAGCTTTTTAAACTCAACAATAACTAAACTGTATTAACTGTATCTCTTTTCTGCCTTTGCTTTATCTTTCCAGTGCCACTGGAAATGCCAATCTATTATTTTATATTTATATATCCTACTTAGACATGGCCCCTTATCTGATGGCTTTCACAGAGAAAAAGAAACCCTACCAATTACTATTGTTATTTTTTAAGTTTAAAAATATTTAGCAAAACAAATCAAAATAATGGCAAAGAAAGACCTACAGGTTTAAATATGTAAATTGAGCTTCTGAACTTGATTTGTTTTAACCTCGATGGGTCAAACTTTCATCACAGATTGATACTAGGCCATAGATTGGTGACAAAAAAAAAAAAAAAAAAAAAAAAAAAGACCATAGCATGAACTACTAAAAAAGCTTACTTTGTTTTTAAATCCTTTTATGTAATTATCCTTCATCTATCGTCTATATGAAGGACCAGCAAACTATATGCCACCAGCCAAATTCAGCTTATCAAATGGTTTTTATACAATGTTTTATTGGAGTACAATCATGCCTATTTGCTCACACATTATGTATGACTGCTTTCACCCTACAATGCAGAGTTCAATAGCTGTAATAGAGACCACCTGGCCTAACATACTTAGTTTCTTTTTTTTTTTTTCAGACGGAGTGCTGCTCTGTCACCCAGGCTGCAGTGCAGCGGTGCGATCTCAGCTTACTGCAGTCTCCGCCTCCTTGGTTCAAGCGATTCTCCTGCCTCAGCCTCCCAAGTAGCCAGGATTACAGGCACGTGCCACCACACCTGGCTTTTCTTTTTGTATTTTTAGTAGAGATGGGGTTGCACCATATTGGCCAGGCTGCTCTCGAACTCATAACCTCATGATTCACCTGCCTCAGCCTCCCAAACTGCTGGGATTACAGGCATGAGCCACCACACCTGGTGGTCTAACATATTTCCTATCTGGCACTTTACAGGAAAAGTTTGCCAATCTCTGCCTTATACCATGACCAAAATGCCCTGATACTCAGATCTAATCTTGTGACTCCCCTGCTCAAACTTTTCCAATGAATCCCTGCAGAAAACATTGCTGGCTTCCTATGCACAGTCATTATTTATTCTTTCTTGCTGTAGAAACACAAGTTTATTTAGATATTCATTATTCCATTACCCCTATTCCATCTCACAAAGAGAAATCATTATTCTAAACTAATCACAGTAATTACATTTGCTTTCCTAGTGACTGGCTTAGAAATGGCATATGGTATAATCCAGCCAACAAAAAGGTTACAGGAAGATTACTGCAAGCTTCCAAGTTTTCTCCCTATTTAAAAGAAACATGTGAACAAAAGCAGTCCTTCCAGCCTTTAAATATTGTCTGGAGAGAGCGTGATGATTGGAGCTGTTGTTAATTAGCCTACCAAAAGTGGGATCCTGGCTGGGCACGGTAGCTTACACCTGAATTCCCAGCACTTTTGGAGGCCAAGGAGGGGATATCACGAGGTCAGGAGTTCGAGTTTGGCCAATATAGTGAAACCCTGTCTCTACTAAAAATACAAAAAATTAGCCAGGTATGGTGGTGGGTGCCTGTAATGCCAGCTACTTGGGAGACTGAGGCAGGAGAATTGCATGAACCCAGGAGACAAAGGTTGCAGTGAGCCGAGATCGCTTGCGCCATTGCACTCCAGCCCAGGCAACAGTGTGAAACTCCATCTCAAAATAATAAATAAATAAATAAATAAATAAATAAATAATGGGATCCTATGATATCCCTGAACCACCAAAAGAACTTTAGTTCCTATGGTTTTAGCCATTGTTAGTTCATCTAGTATTTACAATCAGAAGTATTGTGAGAATTTTTCCAGGGCCTACAGAATAAGATCTACTTATTTCTATACTACTAAAAAGTGTTGTCTAAGCTTGCCTTATTTACATATTCAAGTCATTCCCAACAACTCCCATATCACGCTTTTTTTACTAGGGAACCTGAAGTGCCAATAAACCCTACAACGTTCACTCAAGCATCTTACCATTTGTACTTGCTTTTATAGATGTTTCTTTTGTAGGACATGTGATCATCTTAGATGTTCCTTTTTCCAAATCTTCAGTTTTATTAGGTGTTACTCCTGCTACGCATTCAGTCTTTACAGATGTTTCTTTTTCCTCCCATGTGATCTTCCTAGGTCTTTCTTTTGCTGGCCATGCAGATTTCTCAGATGTTTCTTTTGTAGGCCTCATAATTTTCCTAGGTGTTTCTTCTGAGGACTGTTCAAACTTTCCAGATGTCGCTTTCCCCAGACATTGAATTTTGTCAGATGTTCCCTCCACCAAGGGTGCAGCCTCATGAGGTGGTTTTTCCACCAAGCTTTCAGCCATGTCAGGTGTTCTTTCCGCCAAGGGTGCAGCCTCATCAGTTGTTCCTGCAGATGTTCCTTCTGCCAAACACGCAATCTGGTTAAATTTTCTTTCTGCTAAATATCATCCTCCTGACTCTTCACCTGGCAAACTTCTACTCATTCTATATGCTTTCCTTACATATTACCAAACTTTTCTTTTCTCTCTCTCTTTTTTTTTTTTTTGATGGAGTCTTGCTCTGTTACCCAGGCTAGAGTGCAGTGGTGCGATCTCAGCTCAATGCAATTCAAGCAATTCTCCCACCTCAAGTGACCCTCCTACCTCAGCCTCCCAAGTAGCTGGGATTACAGGCACAGGCCACATCACCCGGCTAATTTTTCGTATTGAGTAGAGATGGGTTTCACCATGATAGTCAGGCTGGTCTCAAACTCCTGAGTTCAAGCAAACCATCTGCCTTGACCTCCCAAAGTGCTAGGATTATAGGAGTGAGCCACTGTGCCTGGACACTACCAAATTTTTTAAAGCTTTAATTCTTCACCTTGGATATAAAATGTCTGACACATGCTGAATATGGTAATGACATGACATAATAAGTAATAATTATAAGGTCTCAAAGGGGTTCTGGCACAGAGTAAGCACTAAATAAAGTAATAAATAATAAAAAAGATGACAATAACAGGAAAAATGCTTAGTACCTTAATAAAGAAGCAAATAAAAAATGACAATGATAATAACAAGGAAGATGCTTAGTACCTTAAAGATACCTGACAGTTATTTGTTAAGTGGACAAGTGGATAAATGAAAAAAAAAAAATCATTTTTAAAGAAATTCTGTTGGAAAAATACAGAAATTCAGTAGACACAGCTCTACTGTATTATGAGCACTGTAAAGACCCAAACTATGTGTATTCCATCTTTGTCTCCTGCAGCTTGCCAAATCTAAATTATAGAGGTCCTTTGATAAATATATAATAAATTAAAGATGTGCTCATACAGTTCATATTGCAAAATGCATTGTGTCACATTTAAGTATCACAGTAGCATTTTCATTATTGTGAAAAATTTTTGTAATTTTTTTATAACTTTTTGAGTTTAGAGTTAAGCTATTTGAATATTTATAATGATAATATTTTGGCTATTAGAAACAGAGTATCTTCCTGTAACAAAATTACTATTAACACACTAATTATCCAGCAGATAGAACAACATACCTTGTTCTAATGAAGTAAATATATCTTATTTGGTTTCAACTTAGAGGGAATGAAGTTGATAATAGTGAGACCTTGTTGGTACAAGACTATGTAACATCCTGCGCTTCTCAATAAAGAATTGCTTTTCCAACTTCTGCACCCCGTAGGTATCGTTGAAAGATATCTCCTATTGGTACTGATGTACCCTGGCTAAGTTTTGCAATTCTTGTTGACATTTGTTTATGGTGCCAGAAAAGTATTATTAAATTCCAAATTCTAAAGATAGTTACTTTTTTAGTGACACAAGTCACTATGTCACACAGTTGATCCTCGAATAAGGGTTTTCACTCTAGGAGCCCACTAATAGATTTTTCTTTTCCTTTGCCACTGCAAGATAGCAAGACAAATCTCTCCTCTGCCTTCTCCTTATCAGACTACTCAATGTGAAGGCAATAAGAATGAAGACTTTTACGTATACTAATTCACTTCCACTTAATAAATAGTGAATATATTTTTTCCTCCTTCTAGCAGTTTCTTTCCTCTAGCTCACTTTATTGTAAGAATACAGTATACAGTGCATATAAAACAGAAACTATGTGTTAATTGACTGTTTATGCTTTCAATAAGGCTCCAGGTCAAGAGTGAACTATTAGCAAAGTTTTGGTGGAGTCATAAGAAACAGATTTTCATAGGAAGCAGATTTTCAGCTGCATGGGGGATCAGCACCCTAACTCTTATATTGCTCAAGATTCAACTGTAATTAATTATCATTTACTAAATGCAAACCATTTATTGTAAAAATTAAATAGAGCCCAGAAGTTCAATACCAGCCTGAGGGCAACATAAGAAGACCCTGTCTCTACAGTAAATAAATAAATAAATAAATAAATAAATAAATAAATAAAACCGTGTTTCTTCAGAGGTTATTGTAGGAGTTCATCAGGTTGGTGGGAAACATTTTAAGATGACATTATAGGACATAGACACAAATCTTCTTGGAAGGCCGGAAGGTTTTGTAAAAGTCTCAAGATAGGGTTATGGCTGAAAGCAGTCTAATCTTTACCTTGAGCAAATAGCTTAAAGTGGGTACAAAGGAAAGTAGAGTAGTTTATCTAAATAGCATATTTACTCATGCTTTTTTGTTTGTTTGTTTTGTTTTTGTTTTTTTTGAGACGGAGTCTCACTCTGTGGTCCAGGCTGGAGTGCAGTGGCGCTATCTCAGCTCACTGCAAGCTCCGCCTCCCGGGTCCACGCCATTCTCCTGCCTCAGCTCTGGAGTAGCTGGGACTACAGGCGCCCGCCACAGAGCCTGGCTCATTTTTTGTATTTTTAGTAAAGACGGGGTTTCACCATATTAGCTCGGATGGTCTTGATCATCTGACCTCGTGATCCGCCCGCCTCGGCCTCCCAGAGTGCTGGGATTACAGGCCTGAGCCACCGCGCCCGGCCACTCATGCGGCTTTAAGACTTCCCTTTGATCACCTATGGCAGGATGGCTCTCCCGGGGTGGGGCGACCAGATTAATTACCCACAGGTATGTTGACTCAAAGCCTTTGTCATTAAAACTTTGCCCACAGGGCCAGCTTGCCAGGGTTGTGGCTGCTGACTCTTTACAGCAACTTCCTTGGTGTCTGTAAAATTGGCTGAGAACCCTTGCTGCTCTTTCACTGAATATCGGTGTCTGGATATGCGTCTCATCTGTCACGCAGCCGGGGTCTGCAGGATAGACCCCCGCAGGTTATAATATTCAAATGTTACAATTTTCTGTTATTAATTCCTACTTTTCGTTATTAGATGGTCGATTCTTTGTGGCTTGTAATTCAGGGCATGTAAACTAATTATAATTTGTAATAAAATTTGTTTATAAATATATTAATTAATTAAATTGGATAACCTGATCATCCCCTATTACTGAGCTCATCAATCACACAAAGGGTTATACATTTTATAACAAGTCTAAGTTGTTATGACAATTGAGGAATCATACAATATACAAAATTGTGTTATATATACAAAAGTATTATATAGGATTTTAGGGACCATAATTAAATACTTTTTCAGATAACATTTTTTGAAATTATTAACTACCTACAACTAAATTCTTTTTTTTTTTTTTTTTTTTTTTTTTTTTTTTTTTTTTTTTTTTTTGAAATTCTTTCTTTTTTTTTTTTTTTTTTATTATACTTTAAGTTCTAGGGTACATGTGCATAACGTGCAGGTTTGTTACATATGTATACTTATGCCATGTTGGTGTGCTGCACCCATCAACTCGTCAGCACCCATCAATTCATCATTTATATCATGTATAACTCCCCAATGCAATCCCTCCCTCCTCCCCCCTCCCCCCTCCCCATGATAGACCCCAGTGTGTGATGTTCCCCTTCCCGAGTCCAAGTGATCTCATTGTTCAGTTCCCACCTATGAGTGAGAACATGCGGTGTTTGGTTTTCTCTTCTTGTGATAGTTTGCTAAGAATGATGGTTTCCAGCTGCATCCATGTCCCTACAAAGGACGCAAACTCATCCTTTTTTATGGCTGCATAGTATTCCATGGTGTATATGTGCCACATTTTCTTAATCCAGTCTGTCACAGATGGACATTTGGGTTGATTCCAAGTCTTTGCTATTGTGAATAGTGCCGCAATAAACATACGTGTACATGTGTCTTTGTAGTAGACTAATTTATAATCCTTTGGGTATATACCCAGTAGTGGGATGGCTGGGTCATATGGTACATCTAGTTCTAGATCCTTGAGGAATTGCCATACTGTTTTCCATAATGGTTGAACTAGTTTACAATCCCACCAACAGTGTAAAAGTGTTCCTATTTCTCCACATCCTCTCCAACACCTGTTGTTTCCTGACTTCTTAATGATTGCCATTCTAACTGGTGTGAGATGGTATCTCATTGTGGTTTTGATTTGCATTTCTCTGATGGCCAGTGATGATGAGCATTTTTTCATGTGTCTGTTGGCTGTATGAATATCTTCTTTTGAGAAATGTCTGTTCATATCCTTTCCCCACTTTTTGATGGGGTTGTTTGTTTTTTTCTCGTATATTTGTTTGAGTTCTTTGTAGATTCTGGATATTAGCCCTTTGTCAGATGAGTAGGTTGCAAAAATTTTCTCCCATTCTGTAGGTTGCCTGTTCACTCTGATGGTAGTTTCTTTTGCTGTGCAAAAGCTCTTTAGTTTAATTAGATCCCATTTGTCAATTTTGGCTTTTGCTGCCGTTGCTTTTGGTGTTTTAGACATGAAGTCCTTGCCCATGCCTATGTCCTGAATGGTACTACCTAGATTTTCTTCTAGGGTTTTTATGGTATTAGGTCTAACATTTAAGTCTCTAATCCATCTTGAATTAATCTTCGTATAAGGGGTAAGGAAAGGATCCAGTTTCAGCTTTCTACTTATGGCTAGCCAATTTTCCCAGCACCATTTATTAAATAGGGAATCCTTTCCCCATTTCTTGTTTCTCTCAGGTTTGTCAAAGATCAGATGGCTGTAGATGTGCGGTATTATTTCTGAGGACTCTGTTCTGTTCCATTGGTCTATATCTCTGTTTTGGTACCAGTACCATGCTGTTTTGGTTACTGTAGCCTTGTAGTATAGTTTGAAGTCAGGTAGGGTGACGCCTCCAGCTTTGTCCTTTTGACTTAGGATTGTCTTGGCAATGCGGGCTCTTTTTTGGTTCCATATGAACTTTAAAGCAGTTTTTTCCAATTCTGTGAAGAAACTCATTGGTAGCTTGATGGGGATGGCATTGAATCTATAAATAACCTTGGGGAGTATGGCCATTTTCACGATATTGATTCTTCCTATCCATGAGCATGGTATGTTCTTCCATTTGTTTGTGTCCTCTTTGATTTCACTGAGCAGTGGTTTGTAGTTCTCCTTGAAGAGGTCCTTTACATCCCTTGTAAGCTGGATTCCTAGGTATTTTATTCTCTTTGAAGCAATTGTGAATGGAAGTTCATTCCTGATTTGGCTCTCTGCTTGTCTGTTACTGGTGTATAAGAATGCTTGTGATTTTTGCACATTGATTTTGTATCCTGAGACTTTGCTGAAGTTGCTTATCAGCTTAAGGAGATTTTGGGCTGAGACGATGGGGTTTTCTAAATATACAATCATGTCATCTGCAAACAGGGACAATTTGACTTCTTCTTTTCCTAACTGGATACCCTTGATTTCTTTCTCTTGCCTGACTGCTCTAGCCAGAACTTCCAACACTATGTTGAATAGGAGTGGTGAGAGAGGGCATCCCTGTCTTGTGCCAGTTTTCAAAGGGAATTTTTCCAGTTTTTGCCCATTCAGTATGATATTAGCTGTGGGTTTGTCATAAATAGCTCTTATTATTTTGAGGTATGTTCCATCAATACCGAATTTATTGAGCGTTTTTAGCATGAAGGGCTGTTGAATTTTGTCAAAAGCCTTTTCTGCATCTATTGAGACAATCATGTGGTTCTTGTCTTTGGTTCTGTTTATATGCTGGATTACGTTTATTGATTTGCGAATGTTGAACCAGCCTTGCATCCCAGGGATGAAGCCCACTTGATCATGGTGGATAAGCTTTTTGATGTGCTGCTGAATCCGGTTTGCCAGTATTTTATTGAGGATTTTTGCATCAATGTTCATCAGGGATATTGGTCTAAAATTCTCTTTTTTTGTTGTGTCTCTGCCAGGCTTTGGTATCAGGATGATGTTGGCCTCATAAAATGAGTTAGGGAGGATTCCCTCTTTTTCTATTGATTGGAATAGTTTCAGAAGGAATGGTACCAGCTCCTCCTTGTACCTCTGGTAGAATTCAGCTGTGAATCCATCTGGTCCTGGACTTTTTTTGGTGGGTAGGCTATTAATTGTTGCCTCAATTTCAGAGCCTGCTATTGGTCTATTCAGGGATTCAACTTCTTCCTGGTTTAGCCTTGGGAGAGTGTAAGTGTCCAGGAAATTATCCATTTCTTCTAGATTTTCTAGTTGATTTGCGTAGAGGCGTTTATAGTATTCTCTGATGGTAGTTTGTATTTCTGTGGGGTCAGTGGTGATATCCCCTTTATCATTTTTTATTGCATCTATTTGATTCCTCTCTCTTTTTTTCTTTATTAGCCTTGCTAGCGGTCTGTCAATTTTGTTGATCTTTTCAAAAAACCAACTCCTGGATTCATTGATTTTTTGGAGGGTTTTTTGTGTCTCTATCTCCTTCAGTTCGGCTCTGATCTTTGTTATTTCTTGCCTTCTGCTAGCTTTTGAATGTGATTGCTCTTGCCTCTCTAGTTCTTTTAATTGTGATGTTAGAGTGTCAATTTTAGATCTTTCCTGCTTTCTCTTGTGGGCATTTAGTGCTATAAATTTCCCTCTACACACTGCTTTAAATGTGTCCCAGAGATTCTGGTATGTTGTATCTTTGTTCTCATTGGTTTCAAAGAACATCTTTATTTCTGCTTTCATTTCGTTATGTACCCAGTAGTCATTCAGGAGCAGGTTGTTCAGTTTCCATGTAGTCGAGCGGTTTTGATTGAGTTTCTTAGTCCTGAGTTCTAGTTTGATTGCACTGTGGTCTGAGAGACAGTTTGTTATAATTTCTGTTCTTTTACATTTGCTGAGGAGTACTTTACTTCCAATTATGTGGTCAATTTTGGAATAAGTGCGATGTGGTGCTGAGAAGAATGTATATTCTGTTGATTTGGGGTGGAGAGTTCTATAGATGTCTATTAGGTCCGCTTGGTGCAGAGATGAGTTCAATTCCTGGATATCCTTGTTAACTTTCTGTCTCGTTGATCTGTCTAATGTTGACAGCGGAGTGTTGAAGTCTCCCATTATTATTGTATGGGAGTCTAAGTCTCTTTGTAAGTCTCTAAGGACTTGCTTTATGAATCTGGGTGCTCCTGTATTGGGTGCATATATATTTAGGAGAGTTAGCTCTTCCTGTTGAATTGATCCCTTTACCATTATGTAATGGCCTTCTTTGTCTCTTTTGATCTTTGATGGTTTAAAGTCTGTTTTATCAGAGACTAGGATTGCAACCCCTGCTTTTTTTTGTTCTCCATTTGCTTGGTAGATCTTCCTCCATCCCTTTATTTTGAGCCTATGTGTGTCTCTGCATGTGAGATGGGTCTCCTGAATACAGCAGACTGATGGGTCTTGACTCTTTATCCAGTTTGCCAGTCTGTGTCTTTTAATTGGAGCATTTAGTCCATTAACATTTAAGGTTAATATTGTTATGTGTGAACTTGATCCTGCCATTATGATATTAACTGGTTATTTTGCTCGTTAGTTGATGCAGTTTCTTCCTAGCCTCGATGGTCTTTACATTTTGCCAAGTTTTTGCGATGGCTGGTACCGGTTGTTCCTTTCCATGTTTAGGGCTTCCTTCAGGGTCTCTTGTAAGGCAGGCCTGGTGGTGACAAAATCTCTAAGCATTTGCTTATCTGTAAAGGATTTTATTTCTCCTTCACTTATGAAACTTAGTTTGGCTGGATATGAAATTCTGGGTTTAAAATTCTTTTCTTTAAGAACGTTGAATATTGGCCCCCACTCTCTTCTGGCTTGTAGAGTTTCTGCCGAGAGATCTGCTGTTAGTCTGATGGGCTTCCCTTTGTGGGTGACCCGACCTTTCTCTCTGGCTGCCCTTAAGATTTTTTCCTTCATTTCAACTTTGGTGAATCTGGCAATTATGTGTCTTGGAGTTGCTCTTCTGGAGGAGTATCTTTGTGGCGTTCTCTGTATTTCCTGAATTTGAATGTTGGCCTGCCCTACTAGGTTGGGGAAGTTCTCCTGGATGATATCCTGAAGAGTGTTTTCCAACTTGGTTCCATTTTCCCCCTCACTTTCAGGCACCCCAATCAGACGTAGATTTGGTCTTTTTACGTAATCCCATACTTCTTGCAGGCTTTGCTCATTTCTTTTTCTTCTTTTTTCTTTTGGTTTCTCTTCTCGCTTCATTTCATTCATTTGATCTTCAATCGCTGATACTCTTTCTTCCAGTTGATCGAGTCGGTTACTGAAGCTTGTGCATTTGTCACGTATTTCTCGTGTCATGGTTTTCATCTCTGTCATTTCGTTTATGATCTTCTCTGCATTAATGAGTCTAGCTGTCAATTCTTCCACTCTTTTTTCAAGATTTTTAGTTTCTTTGCGCTGGGTACGTAATTCCTCCTTTAGCTCTGATAAGTTTGATGGACTGAAGCCTTCTTCTCTCCTCTCGTCCAAGTCATTCTCTGACCAGCTTTGATCCGTTGCTGGTGATGGGCTGCGCTCCTTTGCAGGGGGAGATGCGCTCTTATTTTTTGAATTTCCAGCTTTTCTGCCCTGCTTCTTCCCCATCTTTGTGGTTTTATCTGTCTCTGGTCTTTGATGGTGGTGACGAACTGATGGGGTTTTGGTATAGGTGTCCTTCCTGTTTGATAGTTTTCCTTCTGACAGTCAGAAGGACTCTCTGTTGGTCTGTTGGAGATTGCTTGAGGTCCACTCCAGACCCTGTTTGCCTGGGTATCAGCAGCAGAGGTTGCCGAAGATAGAATATTGCTGAACAGCGAGTGTACCTGTCTGATTCTTCCTTTGGAAGTGTCCTCTCAGGGGTGTACTCCACCCTGTGAGGTGTGGGGTGTCAGACTGCCCCTAGTGGGGGATTTCTCCCAGCTAGGCTACTCAGGGGTCAGGGACACACCTGAGCAGGCAGTCTGTCCGTTCTCAGATCTCAACCTCCGCGTTGGGAGATCCGCGGCTCTCCCCAAAGCTGTCAGACAGAGTCCTTCGCGTCTGCACCGGCTCCCGCTACTTCCCCTGTTGGTCTTCAGCTGTGCGCTGTCCCCAGAGGTGGAGACTACAGAGACAGGCAGGCTTCCTTGAGCTGCTGTGAGCTCCACCCAGTTCGAGCTTCCCAGCGGCTTTGTTTACCTACTTAAGCCTCAGCAATGGCGGGCGCCCCTCCCCCAGCCTCGCTGCTGCCTTGCGGATAGATCGCGGCAGACTGCTGTGTTAGCAGTGAGGGAGGCTTCGTGGGCGTGGGACCCTCCCGGCCAGGTGTGGGATATATTCTCCTGGAATGCCTGTATGCTTACAGCGCAGTATTGGGGTGGGAGTTACCCGATTTTCCAGGTGTTGTGTGTCTCAGTTCCCCTGGCTAGGAAAACGGATCCCCTTCCCCCTTGCGCTTCCAGGTGAGGCGATGCCTCGCCCTGCTTCAGCTCTCGCTGGTCAGGCTGCAGCAGCTGACCAGCACCGATTGTCCGGCACTCCCTAGTGAGATGACCCCAGTACCTCAGTTGAAAATGCAGAAATCACCGGTCTTCTGTGTCGCTCGCGCTGGGAGTTGGAGACTGGAGTTGTTCCTATTCGGCCATCTTGCTCCGCCCCCCCTAAATTCTTAACTAACTCTGAATAATAAACTAAAAAAATTAAATCAAAGCTATATATACACATATGTACACACCCACATATACATATATATATATGTAAACACATGCTATTTACACATTGCTTTTTGAATTGCTTTTTCGTGATCAACACTTCCATAATCTTATGGTAGCACCACCAAGAGTAGCTTACTATCCGAAATCTTACCTGGATTGGTATTTTGAGGATTTTTAGATAATTTTCGTATATGTTTCAAAAGTTGTTGATGAATGCTACGTATAAAAATGTAATAAATAAAATTACTATTTTAACGCTGATATAAAAAACATTTACTAAATTTATTAAGTTCTTAGAGTATTTCAGACAATATCAGAGCTAACATCAGAATATTACTTATTCCATAGACTTTAAGTTTGTAAGCTCTATGAACTTATTAGGCTTCTAATGAAAGAAGAAATAAAGCAAGATGAAATACTCATGAATTGAGGGCTGTATAACTCAGTAAATTTAACTAGAGTTAGCTTGGCTTAATGGAAAATGTCCCTAACTCAGAAAAAGTCTTAGCGCAGTTACCAACAGGTATTTTTTCTTGAACAAGTTGCTTATCTTAGGCTCAATGTCTTCTAAAAATGAGGATTTTAGAGCCTTATTTCACTAGGTTATCACAAAGATTTAACAAGAAAACATTTTAAAAATGCTCAAAGAAATAATGAAGCAATGAAATAATTTATTCTTGAACCTTATTGCTGAAGCTATTTTAAAATTCCCAATAAAACACCATGTGTTGGCCTGGTGCAGTGGCTCATGCCTGTGATGCAATCACTTTGGGATGCTGAGACAGGAGGATTGCTTGAGCCTAGAAGTTCAAGACCAGCCTGGGCAACCCAGGGAGACTCTGTCTCTACAAAAAATAAATTTAATTTTTTTTAAAAAAAGTGTTTATTCATAGGTTATATTGTTCAAATGTTGCAGTTTTCTGTTATTAATTCCTGCTTTTGGTTATTAGATGTTCTGTTCCTTGTGGCTTGTAATTCAAGGCATCTAAGCTATTTTATAATTTGTAATGAAATTTATTTATAAATATATTAATTCATTAAATTGGATAACCTGATTATCCTCTATTACTGAGTTCATCAGTCACACCAAAGGCAGAAAACTAACAGATGTCAGCATCTGGCTTGGACTACTACTACTCTTTATCTACCTCCCTTAACCTGAATGAACAAATCTTTGTTAGAATGATGCTTAGTCACTATGTTCATTTCCAGCTGCTGTAGAAGACAAAACCCTACCTTTATTTTTTATAAGTTCCACAAAGAAGATGCAAGTTGGTATTTTCTCATTTCTGAGATGCCTACTAACAACATATTGCACAGAAGATCCTATGTGTTACCACACCTCATTTCATATATCACCTTACATAAATATTTTTTGTATGAAAATCACAATTGCAAAATGGGTGTCACCCATTTTGCTTTGACTCACACTGTTTCCTTGGAGCTAGTTAGAAAGTAGTCAGATGTCCTTTTGGGGACTGCAAGAAATATGCAACACTTCACAGATTTGTATGTCATCCTTGTGCAGGGACCATGCTGACCTTCTCGACATTGTTTCAATTTTAGCATATGTACCCCTGAAGTCAGCACAAATCCCTACTTTTATATGTGAAGACTATCAGTGATGGATGAGGCTTAGCTCTGTTAAATCTAAACAACTTACTTGAGATAGAGTGAAGTCTATTGAATGGCTTCATGGTAATGCAGAATTTGAAAATATTTTAAAAACTCAAGGTAGAGATGCAAGTAACAAGGAAGATTTTTACTTTTAGGAGAAAAGAATCACTTGAGGGGACAACCACAAGTTGGAACCCACTACAACTTTGGAAAGATGACATGGGATTTTACAGAATAAGACGAAACCTTCCACTACCTACTAAATGGTGCTACACAGGATATAAAGGGCCAGGGATATAAATCTGGTAACAGAACAAAAATGGATCTCTAATTTCTTCCTGTAACATTATTTCAACCTGACTTACAGTTTTAAACTGTCACAACTAATATTTGCTAGAGAAAATAGAAAGAAGTCACTCAAAGGATAACTTAACATGAAGGTCTAGGCCAAGTCCAGGTTAAGATGTGGGTTTCACATGCGGTTTTGAGTGGGAGGAGAAGGGTCAATTTGCTCACTATGTGTGTGGCTAAAGATAAAAGTTCTAGCTGCCAGAGCGGAGTGCTGGTACTTTGGAAACAATGGCTGAGAATATGTATGTGAATTTTAAAAAACTGTAATAACTTTGAAGTGTACATATGGATCACTATGAAAACTGAGGGATCTGTGCTAGTAAGGGCATCCTGGTCACAAAGGTCGATCATTGCCAGACTGCAGGCGCAATTTCAATGGCAACGATGCAGCAACAGAATCAATGAAAATAACAAAATGAAGAGAATGGCCATGTCCCCCCTAGTCCTTCTGACTTATACAAAATGACTATCTTCCTTGGACTTAAGGAACCCCTTAGATTCTTTTTAAAAATTCAAGTATTGAGATATGGAAGACAACCCCCAGGGGACACTATCAGGTTTTCTGCCAAAGTGAACATTTCAAGACCCAAATAACTAATTAGAAAAATTAACATTGTGACACTGTATTTATCCCGGGCATAGGGATTATACTTCAAATCAAGCAGTCAACATTAGGATCCCTAGGGATAAAGTTGTTGAAAGTCCTAAAATAAAGAATCCTGGACCCAATACTCCTTCTAACTAGTCTGGCGTTTTGCCTAGTTTCTGGCTGATGAAGCGAACTAAGTCACTGTCATTCAAAAACTACCTGAAACAAACTATAAAATCTCACCTAGCTTTTAAATGTAAACACTTACAGATTAACTCCACAAGCAGCAGCATAATGTTCTGCAGTCATTCCATACACATCTTCAGCAAAGATGTCAACATTTTGCTGAAGAAGCATGCCGACTAACTGTGATGATCCCTCACATATGGCAAGCATAAGGGCTGTGCTAAAATAACAAAGAGATAACTTATTATGAGCAGAACCAATTTAATATGTGCCTGTCAGTGTAGAATTAACCATTTACATGTACTAACAAACATAAGTATCTTGAGTGCTCAAGTGTTTATCCTTGCAAATCACCACCAAATCTAAAAGGAAGGGGCAAAAAGACTCATGTCCCACTGGGATATGGCATACTAGAATTGGCTAACATAAAGTCCTTTGAGGGGCAAGGAATTATGCTTTGTTCACTAATCTCAAAGAGGTAAATATTTAAGTGAAAAATTATCTATTTCTTCCTTAGTCTAATATAATATTTTGTACTTCAAAATCAGCTAGAAGTTAGACAAGTGAGAGCAATCTGAAGGCTTAAAACAATATTAGGAATAATGATAGTAGTAGCAGTCATGGTAAGTTTAGTTAATGATGCTGATAACAACGTATGAAATACTGAATTAAATGCTGTTGATATTTATAATGTTACTTCAATATAATCATTCTTAAAGGACATATTATTATTCTCCTTTTCATATAGAAAATCATACTTGGTATTAAGCAATGTTTGCAAAGTCACACCTATCAAGTGAGGAAGCTATAAATTAAACTCAGTCTTGTGTGAATCAAAAGCATCTTTTCTCTTTATCACTCACCTATGGCTTATCTTAATTAACTAAAATATTAATCCAATTAAAGATGTCTTTCTTCCCTCTACCCATTCAAATTAAAAATACCCTATGAATAAAAAAGGAAAAAATAATAATAAATTCACAGTATCTGGTGACAGCAATTAACAGTCACATAGGGATAACCTAAAATTAATATGCTTCAAGGAAAACAACTTTATTACAGCAAATAGTCATCCTAAAGACAAAATGATTTTATACTCCTATTTCTATTTAATATTGCTTTTTTTTTCTTTGAGACAGAATCTCACTCTATTACCCAGGCTGGAGTGTGGTGGCATGATCTCAGCTCACTGCAACCTCTGCCTCTTGGGTCAAGCAATTTTCGTGCCTCAGCCCCCTGAGTAGCTGGGACTACAGGCATGTGCCACCATGCCCAGCTAATTTTTGTGTTTTTATTAGAGATAGGGTTTCACCAGCTTATATTGGCTAAGCTGGTCTCAAACTCCTGGCCTCATGTGATCCAATCACCTTGGCCTCCCAAAGTGCTGGGATAACAGGCGACAGCTACCGTGCCCAGCAAATATTGCATTTTTAAAAAGTGTATAAAAAAGAGAAGTTAGAAAAATACTATAAAACTGTTAATAATTCAATATTGAATTATAAAATAAACTGAAAAGATTCACACTTCTTAAAACGAATACAGAACCACTTTCATTAATAGAAGATGATGCAACCAAAAACATCAGATTACACATAAGAATCAGTCGATATAATAAGAGAAGATAAGTGCTACTATATACTGTTCTTTATGTTGACCAGTCCAAATAATTGCTTTTCTTCTGATAATTTGTGTTGATATGTTTCACTATAATCTAATAATTTTAACTAAATATTGTTAATTTAATATTTCTGACTTGAGTGTTATTACTCTAGAACACTAGTCAAGTGTTTTTTAATAAAAAAAAAAGTACCATACCATTTAAACTCATTAACTGCATTTGCATTTGCATTTTTTGTCAGTAAGAATTCCACAATTCGCTCACTTCTTTGCATTATGGCCAGTAAAAGAGGTGTGAGGCTAGCCTGCAAAATATCAAAACAATTTATAATCATGAAATTACATATTTCTCAACTGAACAGAATACCTTGTATAATATCCTATTAACTTAAACACATAAAATAGAAAGTAAATCAATAGCAGTCCCTTCTTTCTCCCTTTTCTGTGCTATCCCATGCACTGCACCTTCCCTTATAAACATTCAACCTCTGCATCACCACATTAACTCTGGTTATCTCCAAAAATCATTATATTGTAATGATTTTATGGTTTCCCACCTAAACCAAGAGCTTCTTGAGGGCAAGGGCTGTATCTTTTATCTCTATATCCTTAAACCCTAAGACATAGTAGTAAATAATTTGTTTTTGACTAAATGAGTAATCTAAATAATTACCTCTAGGGCAGTGTTTCTTAAACTATATTCCAGAGAATAATTACCTTACCAGAAGCACTGTACCCCAACAGATTCCACCATTATATATGTTCCAGAAATATTATAAAACTGTGAATTAAATGTCCATTATTCAATAAATGACTTGAACTTTGCCTAATACTTATTTGACAATGTATTTTTGTGGCAGAGATTAACATTTGACAAATTAGAATTTCAGGAATACAGTTTTGTAAGCTTCCCAAGAAAAATGGAGGTTTCCTCTAGGTGATAAAAACTCTCTTGATTCTCTTCTATCAATAATCCCAAGATCCCAGATGCCAATGTCAGGCACTCCTGCGCTAAATGAATCACTAAGGAAGTGGCTCTAAATTAAAAGAGATTGGCTTCAAATGAACTTTGACTGCTTATTATTAAATGGTCCATGGGGTTTCTTCTGTTACAAGACAATAAGATTTTATCTCAGCTATTAGAAAGTCAGTATAAAAGTTTATTCTCAATTATAATGACAATCCTAGGATCCTAATGCATATCTATTTCTTAAAATGCAATAATCCATTTGTATTCTGGTTTCTATTGTAATTGCTACTTAATTTTTGGCAAAACATCAAAAACATGAATAAAATGGCTTATTAATGAAAGTTCTAACTCATCTATGTGGATTAGCATAATAGAAGCCCCTAAATCACTCGAATTTTAAGGGACAATTCTGAGAAGGATATAATATTTTCTGCAATGTGCATAACTTATTCAAATACAACCATGATTAATCTAAAAAGGCTTAAAAGCATTCTAATAAAAGATTATTATTTATGGTTTATATACAGAAAAATCATTGTTTAAAAAAATCTTCTAAATTCTAGAAGTCAACCCCAATATTAATGAATTAATGTAAAATATAAACTATATATTATAAACACCAATAAACTGCCTTGAATACCTTGAAATCTTTACCAACATATACTATGAGAGAGGAATTGATCACTGAAATATTTACAAAGGCAAAAGAGGTAAGTTGAGTAAGTGATGTAACTAGGTGGGCACAGTAGCAAACTGGAAACATATGCTTTGTATAAAGCTAAAACGTCTTCTTAGCATGCCGAACAGTCATATGGGCTCAAGAGACACCAGATTCAATCCTTTAAGAAGAAATCTAGATTTCTGCATGTCTCCTAAATTTTACATGTTGACTCAATTTATGAAGGCAAATTTTGCTTTCCTGTAGTTTTACAATAATTGGAAAGAAAAAAAACTTGGGTGGGAAAGAATATTTGAAAAAGTTTTACCTTTAACAAACTCAAATATTTATCATAAATGCACAGAAAAGCCATAGTCTCTAATAGTTCTTGTAAAAATATTAATATTTAAAGTAAAATCTTAGGTAATTAAGTTCTTTCAACTTATTTTCATTCAAGGAATGTTTGAGCTTCCAAATATAACAGTTTTACGTATGTTAACATTAAAACAAATGGATTTCAAATATTTTGAAAATAACATTGGTTAACGTCTACCTTGTTTTGCACTTCGATGGCTGCATCATGGGACAGCAGTTTTGCCACCATTGATAAATTCTCACTATAAACAGCATAATGGAGAGGTGTGTTGCCATACATATCTACAGCATTTACATCAGCACCAGAATCTATCAGAATATTTGCACAAGCCTCCCTCTGGCATTGCAGAGCCTGTCGGTATTAAAGCAAGAAGTAAATTATAAATTATAGGAAATCAAAATAAGTATTCCACAGGTTTCACAGACTAGTTGCGTTTCAACTGAATTCATTTTTATTCTGTGTATTTGAACTAAATCCATCTTCTACTGAAAAAAATTGACTACTATATACCTTGATCAGAGGTGTCCTGCTTTCGCCATCAAGGACATCAAGTTGGCACTTTCTGTCTACCAGAAATGTTACTACTTCTGCATGACCGTTGACACAGGCCCAGTGTAGAGCAGTCCTATGAGAGTGAGAGGACTTGTTGGCAAAGTTTAGTCCACTGTCTCAAAACATACAATGATTTATGTAATTGTAAACATTAAATACCAGGCTCTTTCTCTGCCTTCTAAACAAATATTTAATATTCTCCTGAAGAAAGTACAATGTTCATTCACTCTTTTTGCTCACTACATTAACGAAAGAGTGGCCTGTTTGAATGCAAAGAACTTGACCTTTGGATTCAGTTCAACTTGAGCTTGAATATTACTTTAAGATCTTTCACTTTCTAGCTGTCACTTAAACTTTCTGCACCTCGATTTTCTCATCAATCAAATGAAGATGAATACAGTAGTTATCTCAGGACATCACTGTGATGCCTCAATGAGAATCTATGCAAAGTATTTGGGAGAGTTCCTAGTACGTGTAACAGCTCAGTAATTGTTAGATATTATAATTATTACTACTACTTAACAAAGAAAACATTTTAAGTAAAATGGTGCAATTATGCCTACTTTGTGGTGTGTTTTAAAAGTTAGAGGTAACACAGTATTTTAAAGATTCTAAGATGCTCAATTTCTCATATTTTAACATCTCTGACATGGAAATGCCATTTATAATTCATTATTTATTACAACTATATTTGGCGGAAATTTAAACAATCTTTTATTGGTGCATAAAATAAGGAGGCATCACACAATTCACAGTGCCTTCCAAGAAGTGGAATATGGTATATACATACATATGTATGGCAGTCCTACTCACAGGATTGACACTGAAAGAAATTATACCTTTTAAGAGTACTACACAAAAGGAGAGTTGAAATAAAAACAACAAATTGTTAAAACAAGCTATTTCTTTAATATTTTAAAAACTTCAAGCCAAAGAAAACTTTGGATTCAAATAAATAGGTATGGCTCATTTTATTCCATATTTAGATTTACAGAATGTATGGAAATTCATATTTAGATTTATAGAATGCATGTAAATTAGATGTTTTTGACGATTAATATTACTATTTAGAGCTGTTATAAATTTCCAATATCATGGTTGGTAGTTATCTTTTACTAGTTTCTCACTTCAGAAGTGTTTTTGTTTGAAAGATGAGAGGAAAAGCTTAAATTGAGATTCAGCTCTAATACTCCAATTTTAAATCCCTCACTTTGCTCAGGCTGAGCAGGTAAATGTGAAATTTTTAAGGATGAAAAGGTCTTGAGAGTTAATAGAATGTATCTTCTACATAATAGGCATTCAGCTTACATGTGATGAATGGATTAAAAGAATAGATAAATAAGTTAGGAAGTTCAATATCTTAAAAAATTGCTATAAATAAAGCACTTATATTTGCTATTTTATTTTTCTAATAATAAAACTACACTAAAATGATTAATCTATAGTTATTGACATATAAGTAATAAATCTATGTATAATAAAAATATGTGTTTAATAAAATGTATGTGTAAATCAATAAGCACAGATAAAAAGATTCTCTTCTGAAGATGCTAAAAGTTCACAGAATATACTAATGCACAGAAAAAATCTATAAAGCGAGAAATTATCTTTATCTGTGCAAAATACATATTGCTGCTCTTCCCAAAAATTATTTCATTAATAATAAACTTTTACTAATAGCATTGTACATGCTCAATGCAGAAATCAAAAATAATAAAAAGGAAAAGCATTTTATATTAAAACAAATGTCCTCAAATAACAAATTTTATCATATTTTGGACATAATTTCCGATAACACAAGACCATAGTCTGTATGTATAATCAAACTGAATTTTACCCTCACTTGGTACACCAAAATCAATTTTCAAATGTCAACATACTTCTGTATATGTTTCTGCCTTGAGTGGTCACATATTATCCCATGCTGTAAACTCACTGAAATGTATTTGTAAAAACCATTAAATGGATTCTTTTTAATACATTGATATTTTAAGCAGTGCTCAGAAAAGAAATTGTGAGTATGTTTCATTATTTTCTAAAAATATTTTAGTATAATAGAACTGATCACTAATGGGCATATACAATTTTTAAATATGGTACTTACCATCAAATTGTCTATTTGAAAAGTCATCCGAAACTTACACTTTAAAGAGTACTATGGGTGGGGGCGGAGCAAGATGGCCGAATAGGAACAGCTCCAGTCTCCAACTCCCAGCGCGAGCGACACAGAAGACCGGTGATTTCTGCATTTTCAACTGAGGTACTGGGGTCATCTCACTAGGGAGTGCCGGACAATCGGTGCTGGTCAGCTGCTGCAGCCTGACTAGCGAGAGCTGAAGCAGGGCGAGGCATCGCCTCACCTGGAAGTGCAAGGGGGAAGGGAATCCGTTTTCCTAGCAAGGGGAACTGAGACACACAACACCTGGAAAATCGGGTAACTCCCACCCCAATACTGTGCTTTAAGCAGACAGGCACACCGGGAGAATATATCCCACACCTAGCCGGGAGGGTCCCACGCCCACAGAGCCTCCCTCACTGCTAACACAGCAGTCTGCGGCGATCTATCCGCAAGGCAGCAGCGAGGCTGGGGGAGGGGCGCCCGCCATTGCTGAGGCTTAAGTAGGTAAACAAAGCCGCTGGGAAGCTCGAACTGGGTGGAGCTCACAGCAGCTCAAGGAAGACTGCCTGTCTCTGTAGTCTCCACCTCTGGGGACAGCGCACAGCTGAAGACCAACAGGGGAAGCAGCGGGAGCCGGTGCAGACGCGAACAACTCTGTCTGACAGCTTTGGGGAGAGCCGTGGATCTCCCAACGCGGAGGTTGAGATCTGAAAACGGACAGACTGCCTGCTCAGGTGGGTCCCTGACCCCTGAGTAGCCTAGCTGGGAGACATCCCCCACTAGGGGCAGTCTGACACCCCACACCTCACAGGGTGGAGTACACCCCTGAGAGGAAACTTCCAAAGGAAGAATCAGACAGGTACACTCGCTGTTCAGCAATATTCTATCTTCGGCAACCTCTGCTGCTGATACCCAGGCAAACAGGGTCTGGAGTCGACCTCAAGCAATCTCCAACAGACCAACAGACAGTCCTTCTGACTGTCAGAAGGAAAACTATCAAACAGGAAGGACACCTATACCAAAACCCCATCAGTACGTCACCATCATCAAAGACCAGAGACAGATAAAACCACAAAGATGGGGAAGAAGCAGGGCAGAAAAGCTGGAAATTCAAAAAATAAGAGCGCATCTCCCCCTGCAAAGGAGCGCAGCCCATCGCCAGCAATGGATCAAAGCTGGTCAGAGAATGACTTTGACGAGATGAGAGAAGAAGGCTTCAGTCCATCAAACTTCTCAGAGCTAAAGGAGGAATTACGTACCCAGCGCAAAGAAACTAAAAATCTTGAAAAAAGAGTGGAAGAATTGACAGCTAGACTAATTAATGCAGAGAAGATCATAAACGAAATGACAGAGATGAAAACCATGACATGAGAAATACGTGACAAATGCACAAGCTTCAGTAACCGACTCGATCAACTGGAAGAAAGAGTATCAGCGATTGAGGATCAAATGAATGAAATGAAGCGAGAAGAGAAACCAAAAGAAAAAAGAAGAAAAAGAAATGAACAAAGACTGCAAGAAGTATGGGATTATGTAAAAAGACCAAATCTACGTCTGATTGGGGTGCCTGAAAGTGAGGGGGACAACGGAACCAAGTTGGAAAACACTCTTCAGGATATCATCCAGGAGAACTTCCCCAACCTAGTAGGGCAGGCCAACATTCAAATTCAGGAAATACAGAGAATGCCACAAAGATACTCCTCCAGAAGAGCAACTCCAAGACACATAATTGCCAGATTCACCAAAGTTGAAATGAAGGAAAAAATCTTAAGGGCAGCCAGAGAGAAAGGTCGGGTTACCCACAAAGGGAAGCCCATCAGACTAACAGCAGATCTCTCGGCAGAAACTCTACAAGCCAGAAGAGAGTGGGGGCCAATATTCAACGTTCTTAAAGAAAAGAATTTTCAACCCAGAATTTCATATCCAGCCAAACTAAGTTTCATAAGTGAAGGAGAAATAAAATCCTTTACAGATAAGCAAATGCTTAGAGATTTTGTCACCACCAGGCCTGCCTTACAAGAGACCCTGAAGGAAGCCCTAAACATGGAAAGGAACAACCGGTACCAGCCATTGCAAAAACATGCCAAAATGTAAAGACCATCGAGGCTAGGAAGAAACTGGATCAACTAATGAGCAAAATAACCAGTTAATATCATAATGACAGGATCAAGTTCACACATAACAATATTAACCTTAAATGTAAATGGACTAAATGCTCCAATTAAAAGACACAGACTGGCAAACTGGATAAAGAGTCAAGCCCCATCAGTCTGCTGTATTCAGGAGACCCATCTCACATGCAGAGACATACATAGGCTCAAAATAAAGGGATGGAGGAAGATCTACCAAGCAAATGGAGAACAAAAAAAAAGCAGGGGTTGCAATCCTAGTCTCTGATAAAACAGACTTTAAACCATCAAAGATCAAAAGAGACAAAGAAGGCCATTACATAATGGTAAAGGGATCAATTCAACAGGAAGAGCTAACTCTCCTAAATATATATGCACCCAATACAGGAGCACCCAGATTCATAAAGCAAGTCCTTAGAGACTTACAAAGAGACTTAGACTCCCATACAATAATAATGGGAGACTTCAACACTCCACTGTCAACATTAGACAGATCAACGAGACAGAAAGTTAACAAGGATATCCAGGAATTGAACTCATCTCTGCAGCAAGCGGACCTAATAGACATCTATAGAACTCTCCACCCCAAATCAACAGAATATACATTCTTCTCAGCACCACATCGCACTTATTCCAAAATTGACCACATAATTGGAAGTAAAGCACTCCTCAGCAAATGTACAAGAACAGAAATTATAACAAACTGTCTCTCAGACCACAGTGCAATCAAACTAGAACTCAGGATTAAGAAACTCAATCAAAACCGCTCAACTACATGGAAACTGAACAACCTGCTCCTGAATGACTACTGGGTACATAACGAAATGAAAGCAGAAATAAAGATGTTCTTTGAAACCAATGAGAACAAAGATACAACATACCAGAATCTCTGGGACACATTTAAAGCAGTGTGTAGAGGGAAATTTATAGCACTAAATGCCCACAAGAGAAAGCAGGAAAGATCTAAAATGGACACTCTAACATCACAATTAAAAGAACTAGAGAGGCAAGAGCAAACACATTCAAAAGCTAGCAGAAGGCAAGAAATAACTAAGATCAGAGCAGAACTGAAGGAGATAGAGACACAAAAAAGCCTCCAAAAAATCAATGAATCAAGGAGTTGGTTTTTTGAAAAGATCAACAAAATTGACAGACCGCTAGCAAGACTAATAAAGAAGAAAAGAGAGAAGAATCAAATAGACGCAATAAAAAATGATAAAGGGGATATCACCACCGACCCCACAGAAATACAAACAACCATCAGAGAATACTATAAACACCTCTACGCAAATCAACTAGGAAATCTAGAAGAAATGGATAATTTCCTGGACACTTACACTCTCCCAAGACTAAACCCGGAAGAAGTTGAATCCCTGAATAGACCAATAGCAGGCTATGAAATTGAGGCAACAATTAATAGCCTACCCACCAAAAAAAGTCCAGGACCAGATGGATTCACAGCTGAATTCTACCAGAGGTACAAGGAGGAGCTGGTACCATTCCTTCTGAAACTATTCCAATCAATAGAAAAAGAGGGAATCCTCCCTAACTCATTTTATGAGGCCAACATCATCCTGATACCAAGCCTGGCAGAGACACAACAAAAAATGAGAATTTTAGACCAATATCCCTGATGAACATCGATGCAAAAATTCTCAATAAAATACTGGCAAACCGGATTCAGCAGCACATCAAAAAGCTTATCCACCATGATCAAGTGGGCTTCATCCCTGGGATGCAAGGCTGGTTCAACATTCGCAAATCAGTAAACGTAATCCAGCATATAAACAGAACCAAAGACAAGAACCACATGATTATCTCAATAGATGCAGAAAAGGCTTTTGACAAAATTCAACAGCCCTTCATGCTAAAAACGCTCAATAAATTTGGTATTGATGGAACGTACCTCAAAATGATAAGAGCTATTTATGACAAACCCACAGCTAATATCATTCTGAATGGGCAAAAACTGGAAAAATTCCCTTTGAAAACTGGCACAAGACAGGGATGCCCTCTCTCACCACTCCTATTCAACATAGTGTTGGAAGTTCTGGCTAGGGCAATCAGGCAAGAGAAAGAAATCAAGGTTATCCAGTTAGGAAAAGAAGAAGTCAAATTGTCCCTGTTTGCAGATGACATGACTGTATATTTAGAAAACCCCATTGTCTCAGCCCAAAATCTCCTTAAGCTGATAAGCAACTTCAGCAAAGTCTCAGAATACAAAATTAATGTTCAAAAATCACAAGCATTCTTATACACCAGTAACAGACAAGCAGAGAGCCAAATCAGGAATGAACTTCCATTCACAATTGCTTCAAAGAGAATAAAATACCTAGGAATCCAGCTTACAAGGGATGTAAAGGACCTCTTCAAGGAGAACTACAAACCACTGCTCAGTGAAATCAAAGAGGACACAAACAAATGGAAGAACATACCATGCTCATGGATAGGAAGAATCAATATTGTGAAAATGGCCATACTGCCCAAGGTTATTTATAGATTCAATGCCATCCCCATCAAGCTACCAATGAGTTTCTTCACAGAATTGGAAAAAACTGCTTTAAAGTTCATATGGAACCAAAAAAGAGCCCGCATTGCCAAGACAATCCTAAGTCAAAAGGACAAAGCTGGAGGCGTCACGCTACCTGACTTCAAACTATACTACAAGGCTACAGTAACCAAAACAGCATGGTACTGGTACCAAAACAGAGATATAGACCAATGGAACAGAACAGAGTCCTCAGAAATAATACCACACATCTACAGCCATCTGATCTTTGACAAACCTGAGAGAAACAAGAAATGGGGAAAGGATTCCCTATTTAATAAATGGTGCTGGGAAAATTGGCTAGCCGTAAGTAGAAAGCTGAAACTGGATCCTTTCCTTACCCCTTATACGAAGATTAATTCAAGATGGATTAGAGACTTAAATGTTAGACCTAATACCATAAAAACCCTAGAAGAAAATCTAGGTAGTACCATTCAGGACATAGGCATGGGCAAGGACTTCATGTCTAAAACACCAAAAGCAACAGCAGCAAAAGCCAAATTGACAAATGGGATCTAATTAAACTAAAGAGCTTTTGCACAGCAAAAGAAACTACCATCAGAGTGAACAGGCAACCTACAGAATGGGAGAAAATTTTTGCAACCTACTCATCTGACAAAGGGCTAATATCCAGAATCTACAAAGAATTCAAACAAATATACAAGAAAAAAGCAAACAACCCCATCAAAAAGTGGGCAAAGGATATGAACAGACATTTCTCAAAAGAAGACATTCACACAGCCAACAGACACGTGAAAAAATGCTCATCATCACTCGCCATCAGAGAAATGCAAATCAAAACCACAATGAGATACCATCTCACACCAGTTAGAATGGCAATCATTAAGAAGTCAGGAAACAACAGGTGTTGGAGAGGATGTGGAGAAATAGGAACGCTTTTACACTGTTGGTGGGATTGTAAACTAGTTCAACCATTATGGAAAACAGTATGGCAATTCCTCAAGGATCTAGAACTAGATGCACCATATGACCCAGCCATCCCACTACTGGGTATATACCCAAAGGATTATAAATTATTCTACTACAAAGACACATGCACACGTATGTTCATATACACCATGGAATACTATGCATCCACAAAAAAGGATGAGTTTGTGTCCTTTGTAGGGACATGGATGCAGCTGGAAACCATCATTCTTAGCAAACTATCACAAGAAGAGAAAACCAAACACCGCATGTTCTCACTCATAGGTGGGAACTGAACAATGAGATCACTTGGACTCGGGAAGGGGATCATCACACACTGGGGCCTATCATGGGGAGCGGGGAGGAGGGAGGGATTGCATTGGGGAGTTATACATGATATAAATGATGAATTGATGGGTGCTGACGAGTTGGTGGGTGCAGCACACCAACATGGCATAAGTATACATATGTAACAAACCTGCACGTTATGCACATGTACCCTAGAACTTAAAGTATAATAAAAAAAAAAAAAAAGAAAAATGTAGCATATGAAAAAAAAAAAAAAGAGTACTATGAATGTCACTGCTTTTTATCCTCACAAACTTTGTAGGTAGAAAACAGTATTTGATTCCTCTTTTAACTTAAATGTCTTCTCTAACCAGGAACACTAAATATTGTTTCCTATGTGCATAGGTCACTCGCAGATCTTAAAAAAGGACTTTGCCCAGTTTTAAATTAGAGGCCCAGTACTTTTTTTAGATCTGCAATTTAGATAACTAATTTAAATTGCCCAATTTTAAATTAGAGGATTTTCTGTTGATTTGAGTGAATTCTCTATAAAACAAAGATTTTTAAATCTAATATGTATACACACATACACACACATGAGTAGTAAATATTTACAAGTATGCTGCCTTTTATTTTTTCACATATGCAGGGTAATTTAATTTTTGTTTTACTAAATTACCCTTCAGAATGCTTGCTTCTGAGCTTCTTAGAAAGGTTTTGTCAACATAAAAATGTATCTGTGTAAATAGGCATTTATGTTTTTCTGGTATTTTTTATCATGTTGTATATTAAAAATTTTTAATCTATATTCCATCAGGAACTTATTTTGTGCCATAAAAATCTAGTTTTCTCCAAAAAGCAGGCATTTCACTTATGAAACTAATTCTTTTCCTACTAGTATAAAGTGTGACCATTATCAAGTTCTAAATTCTTACATATATTTGGGTGTTTCTGGATTTTCTACTCTGTTGTATTCAATTACCTGTCTTTTCAGCTGTTAGCAAACAATTTGTGATTTTTTTGTTTGTTTATTTGTTTTTTTAGACAGAGCCTCACTCTGTCGCCTAGGCTGGATTGCAATGGCAGGATCTCGGCTCACTGCAACCTCCACCTATCAGGTTCAAGTGATTCTCCCGCCTCAGCCTCCCGAGTAGCTGGAATTACAGGCAGCCGACATCAGGCCCGGCTAAGTTTTGTACTTTTGTAGAGACGGTGTTTCACCATATTGGCCAGGCTGGTCTTGAACTCCTGACCTCAGATGATCCACCTGCCTCAGCCACCCAAAGTGCTGGAATTACAGGCGTGAGCCACTGCTCCCGGCCCATCTTGTGCAAATTAATAGCACATTTTGATGTCTAGAAGGGCAGGACTTTTCTATTCCGTTACAAAATATTTAAAATGTCATCACAATAGTAAAAGCCTGTGTAATTTTAAAAATGTTAAAACGTTGATAACTTTATTTGGTTTATGTAAAACTGATAAAGAAGTTGCATCTTGAGAAAAATGAGTCTTCTTAAATTCAAGAACATAAACCATCTTCCCACCTCCAAGTTTCCTTCTAGGGTCCCTCAGCAAAGAACATATTTACATAGACATTCATTGATATCAAAATGGACATTGGACTTTATCCAAAGAATTTTTAGCCAAGAAGTTCATATATTATAGGAATTATTTCATTATGCACCATTTCATAGTGTATCTAACATTATCTTTTAAAACCTGTACATTAAAAGTAAAACCCTGTATGTACTTAATTTTGTGAGTTAAATCACTCTAAAATTTTCTACACAGTGCTCTGTGAGAGGAAGTGGGAGTGAAGAAGAAAGCAACTAAAGTTTGGAGTTGATTTTAAGGTGGCCTGGGCCCTCTGCCCTGCAGGGCGCCCCCATCCCAGGCCTGGGGGGCCTGCCCAGGATGGCCGCCCCACAGCCCGCCACTCCCCCACCCGCCACTCCTCCACCTGCTCCCCTCACCCCAGGCCCCCCAGCCCCTCATTCTGAAGGGGCGATCCTCCCACAGCCACCACCTCCTCCTACAGCCCCGGTTCAGGCAGGGCCTGGTACCTCCTCTTGGCATCTCCTTTGTTCAAGTCGATGCTTTTCTTCTTTACTGTCATACTCTCCAGCTTCCGGACTTGGCCCAGGGAGGCAGCTTTATGGATCTTCCCGAGATCCCCGAAGTGGATGATGTACCAGTCGTTGTTGGTGTAGACCAGCTCGCTGGAGGCGCTCGGGAACTTCGGGCCCGGCACGCCCTTGCCAGCGGCAGCTAAGAGCCTCTTCATGGCTGCAGCCCCTTGCTAGGGAGAACCCACGCCTCCCGCTCGCCCTTCCCCAGCCCCTACCGCTCGGCCTCGCTTCCTGCTGGCCCTTCCCCAGCACCCACCCAGCTCCCACTCGCCCTTCTTTAGTTCCCGCACCCGCCCCGACACCAGTAAAAATTTCTGTATCGCCAAGCTCTTGAACACTTCGTCCTCTCTCGGGAGAAATTCTGAGCAGAGCCGTTAGGCAGCAGCTCATGCGCAACTCAACAGGCTGAGGAGACACGCGCCCTGGCCGCGCTTCACCGGGCACCGCGTGCAGGTGGCACCTGCCGCTGAGGCGCTGCCGGGCTGGCGGGCCCCCTTGGAGCGGAACGTGGGGGGCGCCCTGCAACACGGCCTGCTTGACATAGCCGCCCCTGGCCTCTCCTCGACCCGCGATCCAGGAGCTGGACCCTGGTGCTGGGCACCATGCAGCCTCCAGGGTGGCGCGGAGCGTCGATTCCCGCCTTCCTGCAACTGGGGACCCACCCCCTGACTTAGGCGCCCTGGAGGCTTCTGGCCCAAGTATCTGCCCTGCTGGTGGCGCTGACAGGGTCCGGGTTGGAGCCCCTGCTGCCGCGTGCCATGTTCAGGTGGGAGCTGCACCTGAGTCCCCAGTGGAGGCTGCAGGGCTGGGCCCAGACCGCTGAGGGTCGCCGAGTGCACCCCCTTCCGCCCTGGGCTCTGATCTTCCTTGGCCGGCGCTGGCAGCGCAAGCTCGCGACCTCTGGGCCCTGTATAGCTGACCGGATGAGGCTTTGCGGCAGGTTCCCGCCCTCCCACAGCTGAGGTCCCACCTGACTTAGGTGCAGTGGCGGTGTCCGACCCTGGAGTTCGTCGCTGCTGGTGGCACGGACAGGTTCTGGGTTGCCACCGCTGCTGTCACGTTCAAACGCCAGCTGCAGCTCAGCCTAGGGCTGATCCTGATCTAGTGATCTGCCTGCCTGGGCCTCCCAAAGTGCTGGGCCTACAGGCATAAGCCACTGTGCCAGGCTGTAATTTTTATTTCTTGAGACGAAGTCTGGCTCTTGTTGCCTAGACTACAGTGCAATGGTGCGATCTCGGCTCACTGCAACAACCTCTGCCTTCCAGGTTCAAGCGATTCTCCTGCCTCAGCCTCCTGAATAGCAGAGAATACAGGCATGTGCCACCATGCCGGCTAATTTTGTGTTTTTATTTTTTAGTAGAGACGGGGTTTCTCCATGTTGCTCAGGCTGGTCTCAGGAACTCCCGACCTCAGGTGATTCGCCTGCCTCAGCCTCTGAAAATGCTGGGATTACAGGCTTGAGCGACTGCGCCTGGCCGGTTACTTTGTAATTTAAGTAACATCAATGCCGGCCGGGCGCAGGGTCTCTGGCCTGTAAACCCAGCACTTTGGGAGGCTGAGCCCAGTGGATCACTTGAGGTCTAGTTCGAGACCTGTCTGGCCAACATGAAGTGAAGGCCGGTCTCTACTAAACACACAAAAATTAGCTTGTTGCTTGGTGCGGTGGCTCAAGCCTGTAATCTCAGCACTTTGGCAGGTCAAAGCGGGCAGATGGCCTGAGGTCAGGAGTTGGAGACCTGCCTGGTCAACATGGCAAAACCCTGTCTCTACTAAAAATAGCCGGGCATGCTGGTGTGTGCCTGTAATCCCAGCTACTAGGGAGGCTGAGGCAGGGAGAATCACTTGAATCTGGGAGACAAAGGTTGCAGTGAGCCGAGATCAAGCCATTGCACTCCAGACTGGGTGACAGAGCGAGATTCTGTCTCAAAAACAAAGTCCAACTAAAAATAACAAATAAATAAAAAATAAAAAGTCTAACAAGTTGTAGAGACTACATTTCATTAACTTACACTGTTTCCTTTGTTAGTTTACAATAAATAAAATTTAATTGTTATTTATTCCAGTATAGGCTAGAAAGGTATAATGGGCTCTTTTTTCCATTGAAGATGAAAAATAGGAATGATTATCCTTGGCTGTTCAGAGGTCCTTGAAGGTCCTTGAATCTTCACAAAGGAACTCACAATTTCTGTTCTTCTGACTTTTATCCCTAGTGAAACTGATTCTTAACAATTAAACACATTTTTTTGTTTGTTTGTTTTAGAGACACAATTTCACTCTGTTGCCCAGGCTGGAGTGCAGTGGTGTAATCTTGCAGTCTCTGCTCACTGCAGCCTCCGCCTTCCAGGCTCAAGCGATCGTGCCTCAGCTTCCCCAGTAGCTGGGACTACAGGCAAGTGCCACCACACCCAGCTAGTTTTTTGTATTTTTTGTTGAGTCTGGGTTTCACCATTTTGTCGAGGATGGTCTTGAACTCCTGACCTCAAGTGATCTGCCCACCAGGGCCTCCCAATATGCTGGGATTACAGGCACGAGCCGCTGCGCCCAACCCAAATAAGTTAGTTTTTTTTTTTTTTTCTTAAGATGGGGTCTCACCCTGTTGCCCAGGCTGGAGTGCAGTGGCACAATCTTGGCTCACTGCAGCCTCCACCTCCCAGGTTCAAGCCATTCTCCTGCCTCAGCCTTCTGAGTAGCTAGTACTACAGGTGCGTGGCACCATGACTGGCTAATTTTTGTATTTTTAATAGAGATGCGGTTTAGCCATGTTGGCCAGGCCGGTCTCGAACTCCTGACCTCAGGTGATCCGCCCACCTCGGCCTCCCAAAGTGCTGGGATTACAGGCGAGAGCCACCATGCCTGGCCAAGACTTTTATGTATTTTTTTAATGTAGGAAAAGAGTTGTGGGAAAAAAATTATTACATGCTGCAAGCTTAGGTGAGAAATGACTATCAAAAGTAGTAAATTTTGTATTACAAATCAACTCTCACGTATCAATTTTGATATTTAAATTCAAAGGTAGGAAAATGTTAATTAGGTGAATATATTCATGATTGAGACTACAATCTACTTAATGTTCCTTTTATCATCTACTCAAACCTAGGAGTAAATTTCACTTCATTAGCCTCATAGCAATCATCTGTAATCACCTGATTACAAATGTACTCAAGCTGCAGGCTTTCACTGTGACTCTGTATTTTATATCCTTCATCATCAAAACACGTTTTTAAAAATGGGAGAAAACATGGCTTTGTTTCAATGTGTTATCGTTACTGCATAGATAATACATTCCTGGCAATCATCAGATCCATCTTTATAATGCTTGGCTTATCTTAGGGTATCATGTTATCTAGCATAACAAATTTAACCTAATGCTTAGAAAATTAAATCCAACTCTTTTTTTCTTTTGTTGTTTTGCTCTTTCACCCAGGCTGGAGGGAAGTGGCACAATCTTGGCTCACAGCAACCTCTGCCCCCAGGGTTCAAGCGATTCTCCTGCCTTAGCCTCCCGAGTAGCTGGGATTATAGGCGCCCGCCACCACACCCAGCTAGTCTTTGTATTTTTAGTAGAGACGGGGTTTCACCATGTTGGCCAGGCTGCTTTCCAACTCCTGTCCTTAGGTGACCCACTCGCCTCAGCCTCCCAAAGTGCTAGGATTACAGGCATTAGCCACCCCACCTGGCCAGATCCAACTCTTACTAAATACTTTTCTAGGATATGAGATGAGAAAGTCAAATGTGTAAATCCAAAAACAAGCAGGCAATGAGTAGGGATATTGGTATGATGAGGACTCATTGGTATCTGAGTCTGAGGCAAAGTTCCAGAAGGCCTACAAAAGAAAACAGAAGCCTTTCATATTTCTTTTATAGCTCAGATAGTTTTGTATTACTGTGTCACATACATCAGTTAGAGATCATATGATAAAAAAGAAAAGCCGGGCCATCTCAAAAAAAAAAAAGGAAAAAGAAAAAAGAAAAAATCCTAAAAATACCACATTAGTGTGGTAGTCTTTTTTTTTTTTTTTTGAGATGGAGTTTTGCTCTGTCACCCAGGATGGAGTGTAGTGGCGCAATCTTCTGCAACCTCCACCACCCAGTTTCAAGCAATTCTTCTGCCTCAGCCTCCTGAGTAGTTGGCATTACAGGTGCACCACCACACCCAGCTAATTTTTGTATTTTTAGTAGAGATGAGGTTTCGCCATGTTGGCCAGGCTGGTCTCAAACTCCTGACCGGAGGTGATCCTCCCCACTCAGCCTCCCAAAGTGCTGGGATTACAGGTGTGAGCCACTGAGCCTGGCATTGGTAGTCTTATTTCACATTAATTAATATCAACTTCACAATAATTCTCTTTTAAGTATTAAAGAAATCTGTATTTCTTTGCCTATAATGTTCTTTTTTGTTTTGAGACAGGATCTGACTCTGTCACCCAGGCTGGAGTGCAGTGGAGCGATCTGGGCTCACTACAACCTCTGCCTCCTGGGCTCAAGCAATCCTCCTGCCTCATCCCCCAAGTAGCTAGGAGTGCAGGCGTGAGCCACCATGCCCTGTTAATTTTTGTATTTTTCTGCAGAGATGGGGTTTCACTATGTTGCCCGGGCTGGTCTCAAACTCCTGAGCTCAAGTAATCCATTGGCCTTGGCCACCCTAAGTGTTATGATTACAGGCGTGAGCCACTGCACCCAGCCTGCCTATAGTTTTCATCCATTGCATTTAAACTTTCTTAATTCTACTTCCTGGCTGGTGTACATTCCTAGTCCTGCCATTAATTTTTCTTTTTTTCAACGATCATTTTCAACAATTAAAGGGCTCAGCAAACATATACTTTATTGGGCTGGGCGCAGTGGCTCACGCCTGTAATCCCAGCACTTTGGGAGGCCGAGGTGGATGGATTACTTGAGGTCAGGAGTACGAGACCAGCCTGGCCAACATGGTGAAACCCCGTCTCTACTAAAAATACAAAAATTAGCTGGGCGAGGTGGCAGGCACCTGTAATGCCAGCTACTCAGGAGGCTGAGGTAGGAGAATCACTTGAACCTGGGAGGCGGAGGTTGCAGTGAGCTGGGATTGTGCCACTGCACTCCAGCCTGGGCAACAAAGGGAGACTCCATCTCAAAAAAACAACAAAGGTCAGGCGTGGTGGCTCATTCCTGTAATCCCAGCACTTTGGGAGGCTGAGGCAGGTGGATCACCTGAGGTCAGGAGTTCGAGACCAGTCTGACCAATATGATGAAACCCCATCTCTACTAAAAATACAAAAATTAGCTGGGCATGGTGGCATGCACCTGTAATCCCAGCTACTTGGGAGGCTGAGGTAGGAGAATCACTTGAACCTGGGAGGCGGTGGTTGCAGTGAGCCAAGATCGCACCACTGCACTCCAGCCTGGGCAACAAGAGTGAAACTCCGTCTCAAAAAAAAAAAAAAACAAAAAAAACCCCACCATATCCTTTTTTGTCATCCTTCCTGTAATCTCACAAAGTAAGGGGTATACATAGAGGAAGAGTTGGAACTTCAACTAATAATTCCTGAATGCCTACACTGTGCTATTTTTTTGTTTATTTTGTGCTTATTTTTATTGTTACTTAATCTTCATAAAATCCCTGAACAGGAGGCATTATCACTTGAGTAATTTGGAGTTTAGAGGAAAATAAAGTAACTTGTTCAAAATCACATATCTGGCTTTGAGTAATAGTGCTTATTGAAACATCTGCTTTGGGCCTGCTATGATGGCTCATATCTGTAATCCCACCACTTTGGGAGGCCAAAGAGGGAGGATCGTTTGAGCTCAGGAGTTTGAGACCAACCTGAGCAACACAGTGAGACCTCGTCTCTATTTAAAAAGATTTTTTTTTAATTAAAGAAAAGTGTTCATGATATCATTTTTTTCTACCTTTTTTCTACCTTTTCTACACTAAAAAAGATTGTAAAAGTAAGCAGCCTGACAAATAGAATTAGAATAATATAGGTGCAAGGAGAGAGCAGAAAAAAAGAAAGTGTAATTGGTTGAATTTAGCTTAGCAATAACTTTCTCAGCTCTTAGTTTATGTATATTTAGAACCAATCTTGTAGCACATGCTCCAAATCAACTACATATGAACTGGCAAATAGGTACTTTAAAATCTTTTTTTTTTTTTTGTCTGAGACGGACTCTTGCTCTGTCACCTGGGCTGGGGTGCAGTGGCACAATCTCGGCTCACTGCAACCTCTGCCTCCTGGGTTCAAGGGATTCTCGTGCCTCAGCCTCCTGAGTGGCTGGGACTACAGGCATGCACCACCATGCCCAGCTAATTGTTGTATTTTTAGTAGTGATGGGGTTTCACCATGTTGGCCAGGCTGATTTTGAACTCCTGACCTCAAGTGATCTGCCCACCTTGGCCTCTCAAAGTGTTGGGATTAAAGCCATGAGCCACCTCGCCCAGCATAAAATCTTAATTAAGAAAGACGTGAACGTGTTTTCACAGTATAAGGATCCCAAGCTGCTCCTTTTGGATCTGGCCGGGCATGGTGGCTCACCCCTGTAATCCCAGAACTTTGGGAGGCCGAGGCGGGCAGATCACCTGAGGTAGGGAGTTTGAGACCAGCCTGACCAAAATGGAGAAACCCTGTCTCTACCAAAAATACAAAATTAGCCGGGCGGGGTGGCACATGCCTGTAATCCCAGCTACTTGGGAGGCTGAGGCAGAAGAATTGCTTGAATCCGGGAGGCGGAGGTTACGGTGAGTGGAGATCGCGCCATTGCACTCCAGCCTGGACAACAAGAGCAAAATTCCATCTCAAAAAAAAAAAAAAAAAAAAAAAAAATTGCCACAAAAATAAAGTATCAAGACCATATTTTCAGGGATCATTTCTATAGTTCATTCATTACTAGAGAAGTTTCTCTGAACATGCAGGGCACCGGAAACCATGAGGAAGAGGCACAGCATTCTCTTCTGAGCCTGAAGCCAGCTTTTCTTGCTTCACTGCACCTGCCATTTGCCATTCATGATCATTCTCTTCCTGCAGGAGAGTAAGAGAGAAAGAATGCAGTCTGAGTGACTCCTGTCTAAAAAGTAATAAAATAAAAGTATGGTCCTAATTCTTATGTTTTGTTTATTTGTTTTTTTTTTCTTTTTGAGACAGAGTCTGTCTCTTGTTTCCCAGGCTGGCGTGCAATGACACAATCTTGGCTCACTGCAACCTCTGCCTCCAGGATTCAAGAGATTCTCCTGCCTCAGCCTCCCAAGTAGCTAGGATTACAGGTGCCCACCACCACGCCCGGCTAATTTTTGTATTTTTAGTACAGATGGGGTTTCACCATGTTGGTCAGGCTGGCCTTGGACTCCTGACCTCAGGTGATCCACCTGCCTCAGCCTCCTAAACTGCTGGAATTACAGGAGTGAGCCACCGCACCTGGCCTCTAATTCTTAACTAGAAGACCCAGACACTGGTTTGTCAGATAGTCTGTCCTTTTTTTCTCCTCTGAACTCCATTTAGTGTAGCTATTTTACTATCTGTTCACTCTTAGCTTGAAAGTGGCGGGAAGAAAAAAAAGAAAAAGAAAAAAAGTGGCATGAAGAGAACATACAACTTAAACCAATCAATTTACCACTTTCAGCAGCTCTGTGAAAAGGTTTTCTGGAGGTGGGTGGGATTTTTGATTAACATAATTATCGGTTTCAGTGCTAGCCCTGCCTCTTCGTCAACTTTTATCTTTCTAAACTAAAAAGGGTAATAACAGTAAAGTGCATCTTAAAACTGGAGGAATTAAAACAGCACCACCTCTTCTCATTAGAGGAGCAGTTTGGCACTCTGACTGGTATAAACCAGCTGGCACCCTTCACAGGATGTTCTCACCACCACCCACCCTCTGTTTTCAAAGGCAGTCTTGTTGACGTTTTCAGAAACTCTAGAGCTGGTGGCTTCCAGAAGTACTCCTTACATAGTAGAGGCATGCATGCATGCCTAGGAGTAGGCCTTACATGTATTGGGAAACCTTCAAGAGGCCCTGGGATTCCAGATTTGGGCAAAGGAATATGGTGCTTAGGATTGGAGCCAGAGACTTCAAAAAGAGAGTATTAGGTCAGGGTCTTAAGGACTAGCCAGTGGAATGAGGCAGAAAGTTAGAGAGCCAGGCTGGAATGGAGTTTGAGAGGGAGAGAGCCAGGCTGGAATGAAGTGTGAGGTTAGGGCTGTTCCTGGTAAATGTATTTTATCAGAGGGGGATTAGTGAGCCAAGATTGCACCACTGCATTCCAGCCTGAGCTATGGAGCAAGACCCCGCCACAACAACAAACAAAAAAAAAAAAAAAAAAAAGAGGGGAAAATAGGATTAGCTTGTACATCTTGTATGCTTATACTGACCCACTCCCACAAATATAAGACTGTCAAACTAAAGGAATTGAGGTAAAAATTAATATAAGTAGAGATTAGCAACATATATTCAGGTGGGTTTTAAAAAGTGGGGCAGTTCCTATATTGGTTCATTAAAATAACATAAGCTATTGATTGGCGATACACTGTTCTTTGTATCACAAATTCCAGGAACATGAAGATAATGGGTGGTCCTACTCTGCAACTTTAACATTTTAGGTAATTTATCAGCTAACTACAGGGAAAAAAAGAATAAAATGTGTTTATCATATATATATACACAATATATATACATGATATATATATACATGTGTGTGTGTATGTATCTATCACTATGACAGAGCCTCGCTCTGTTGCCCAGGCTGGAGCGCAGTGGTGCGATCTTGACTCACTGCAACCTCCGCCTCCGTGGTTCAAGTGGATGCTCCTGCCTCAGCCGCCCGCATAGCTGGGATTACAGGCGTGTGCCACCATGCCCGGCTAATGTTTGTATTTTTAGTAGAGATGGGGTTTTACCATGTTGGTCAGGCTGGTCTCAGAACTCCTGGCCTCAAGTGATCCACGTACCTCGCCTCCCAAAGTGCTGGGATCATAGGCGTGAGCCGCCACACCTGGACAGAATAAAATGTCTTTAAACAGTTGCCCCTGGGTGTTGAAACAATCTTTGCAAAATTACAACTGATGAAATTATACCTGAGGAAATTATGATAGTGAAAGAAATCAGACCTAACCGATTCCATCTTGCTTCTAACCTTCAAGCTGTCCTTGTTCATTCCTACACGTAGGCCAAGCTAACTTCGGGAAGGAATTCAGTTCATAGTTTGACTATGAAACAAAATTGATGACATGGCCGCGTGCGGTGGCTCACGCCTGTAATCCCAGCACTTTGGGAGGATGAGGCAGGCAGATTACTTGAGGTCAGGAGTTCAAGACTAGCCTGGCCAACATGGTGAAACCCTGTCTCTACTAAGAATACAAAAATTATCTGGGCATGGTGGCAGGCACCTGTAATGCCAGCTGCTCGGGAGGCTGAGGCAGGAGAATCACCTGAACCTGGGAGGTGGACGTTGCAGTGAGCTGAGATCGTACCACTGCACTCCAGCCTGAGTGACAGAGCAAGACTCTGTCTCAAAAAATCAAATAAAATAAACTGATAACAGCCCTTTCCTATAAAGACCCACTTCTTGCCTGGGGACCAGTCTGCCTTTGCAGGAGTAACAAATTAGCTATGAGATTAGAAATTACAGGGCGGGGCAGGGTGGCTCACACCTGTAATCCCAGCACTTTGGGAGGCCGAGATGTGGGGGGGTCACCTGAGGTCAGGAGTTCAGACCAGCCTGACTAGCATGGACAAACCCCATCTCTACCAAAAATACAAAATTAGCTGGGCTTGGTGGCGGGCACCTGTAATCCCAGCTACTCAGGAGGCTGAGGCAGGAGAATCGCTTGAACCCAGGAGGTGGAGGTTGCGGAGAGCTGAGATCGTGCCACTGCACTCTAGCCTGGGCAACAAGAGCAAAACTCCGTCTCAAAAAAAAAAATTAGAAATCACAGTTTACAGGTCAAGCAACCTCGGGCTCCTCTGAACCTCCTCAAATTGCTCCTGGGGATAACATCACTTTTGTAAAACCTGAGATCACTGCTTGAGATATTTTGCAGACACTGCACTCCATGGATCAGCTGACACCACCCAGACCCAGACCAGTAATCTGGCTCAACCAGTTCTGCCATCCCACCCAGGTACAGAAGACAGCAAGAAAAACTCCCTTTGACCCCCTATGATTCCATCTCCAACCTGACCAGTCAGTACTTCCCACTTCCCAAGCCCCACATGTCAAATTGTCTTTAAAAACTCTGATCACGGAATGCTCAAGGATAGTGATTTGAGTAATAATACTCGTCTCCCGCACAGCCGGTTCTACGTGAATTACTTTCTCCACACAATTCCCCTGTGTTGATAAATCAGCTCTGTCTAGGCAGCGGGGAAGGTGAATCCACTGGGCAGTTAGTGTGGGTTGGCGGGGTTGGGGGATGATTGAGGTCTCAGTCATGTCTCTGTAAGCCTAACAAGTTTTGCATACTTCACATAGCTTAGGCTGCTCTGAGTTGCCTTTCCTTCTCTTTTTTTTTTTTTTTTTTTTTTTTGAGATGGAGTCTCGCTGTTGCCCAGGATGGAGTGTTGTGATCATAACTCACTGCAGTCTTTAACTCCTGGGCTGAAGTAATCCTCCTGCCTCAGCCTCCCGAAGTGCTGGGATTACAGGCATGAGCAACCGCATCCAGCCAAAATTCTGCTTTAGACTGCAGCTTCAGCTCATGCCTGAGTTCCAGCCTGCCTTTCCTGACAGCCTGCTCTACCGATTTTAGACTTACCTAGGGAGCTGCCACAACTGTATGTCAACTCCTTGACAAAAAACCCTTAATATATGTCTCCTATTGATTTTATTTTCCTGATGGAGCCCTGATACAGTGATTGAGCATGAGAACTTGCAAGTAGTATGACATACAATTCGTTTTTGGTTTTTTTTGAGATGGGGTCTTGCTTTGTTGCTCAGGCTGGTCTTGAACTTCTGGGCTCAAGCGATCCTCTTGCTTCAGCTTCCCAAGTAGCTGGGATTACAGGGGTGCACCACTGCACCCAGCTCATTTTAAAATTAAAATTTAGTTATTTATTTAAGTATTGTGTATAATTTGGACTTCATGGCGTATTTTAATGATATATGTGAGTGTATGTGTGGGTATATATAATTTTTAATGGTAAATAGTTTCTTAATGACTTAAACCCTTAACACTGCAATTTAAAACCATCTCCTTACATTTTTTTTTTCGTGGTAGTATCAACCTAAAAGGAAGAAGTTGAGGCAAAAGTAACTTTTGAGGGGCTTAAGTCTGAGGACTGCATTTCAGGACACTTCCAAGTTGCCTTGAATGCTCCAGAGAACAAAATAGAGGCTCAAGTTTTGAAGAAAACAGGATGAATCAGGAGAAGGGACAATTACAAAGCTTGTTCATTAGGAATTCTCATTGGTTACAGAAATAGCATTGGCTGGTGACACACTGTTGAACTACAGGATGCATGGCACTCTATGGCTCCTTGGCGTCAGTCTGGAGACTATGTAACAAATGGCTTCAAGAGTAATTATTTAGTTCAACAGAGAGTGAGACAAGAATGCTGTTACATTTCAAATGCCTCCCTGGGCCTGATAATTTAAAGGGTCTTGCATTCTTTTTTTTTTCTTTTGAGACACAGTCTCGCTCTGTCACCCAGGCTGGAATGTAATGGCACAGTCTTGGCTCACTGCAACCTCTGCCTCCCGGGTTCAAGCAATTATCCTGCCTCAGCCTCCCAAGTAGCTGGGAATACAGGCACCCACCACCACACCTGGCTAATTTTTGTATTTTTAGTACAGACGGGGTTTCACCATGTTGGTCAGGCTGGTCTTGAACTGCTGACCTTGTGATCCACCCACTTTGGCCTCCCAAAGTGCTGGGATTACAGGCGTGAGCCACCGCGCCCGGCCAGGGCTTGCATTTTTCAGATAAAAAGTTTTTTTTTTTTTTTTTTTTTCCTAAGTAGCTCTAAAGTGACAAATTAAAGAATAGCATTCAGCCTCTCTCCGTTTTTTTCTACTTTAGATATAAGAACTCAAGTTTTCCTTCATATCAGCAATACATTCTGCAAACCAAGCAGTAACTGAGACAAGCCCCATCAATTTAGGAAGTTTATTTTGCGAAGGTTAAGAATGTGCAGGGGCAAGATGATGATTCATTGTAACTTCTGCCTCCTGGGCTGAAGCAGTCCTCCCATCTCAGCCTCCCAAACTGCTGGGATTACAGGTGTGCACTACCATACCCAGCCTGAGTTCACTTCTTAAACTATTTCTCAACAGAGTACAAAGATGATTCATAGGTTCACACTGTTAAAGGTAGTAACGGTGCCTGTTTAAATACGTTTTTTAAATTCTCAACATAATAATTTTTTTTCTTTAAATAGAACATTTTGGCCAGCTCAGTGGTTCACACCTGTAATCCCAGCACTTTGGAAGGCCAAGGCAGGTGGATCTCTTGAGGCCAGGAGCTCAAGACCAGCCTGGCCAACATAGCAAAACACAGTCTCTACCGAAAATAGAAAAAATTAGCTGGGCGTGGTTAAGAATGTGCCCATGACAGCCTCAGGAGGTCCTGAGGACATGTGCCCAAGGTGTTCGGGGCACAGCTTGGTTTTATACATTTTAGGGAGATGAGACACCAGTTAATACAAGTAATGTACATTGGTTCAGTCTGGAAAGGCAGAATAACTTGAAGTAGGGAGGAAGTCCACAAGGAACTTCCTTGTGGCAAATTGTGATGAAGGAGGTAAGCAGTTGTTTTATTCTTGCAGCTATCTCATTGAGGAATAGAATGGGAGGCAGGTTTGCCCCACACAGTTCCCAGCTTGACTTTTCCTTTTGGCTTAGTGATTTTGGGGTCCTGAGATTATTTTCTTTCCACAGTTTTAACCACCTGAGCTAACTGGCCAATACCATTCTTCCATATCAGATACTAATTAAAACATTTGTGTTTTTTTCTTTGACTTCTCCCCCGCCAAGATCTTTAAACTGCAGTTGTCATGTCCTAAATCACTGACCTCCAAATACAGTTTTCATCACATACTTGTCAAAAATATTTTACCATTTACTCAATACATATATATTTTTACACATACATTGCAAAAATGGCCAAGCTTAGTGGCTCATGCCTGTAATCCTGGCACTTTGGGAGGCCGAGGTGGAAGGATCCACTTGAGGCCAGGAGTTTGAGACCAGCCTGGCCAACACAGTGAGACCCCGCCCCTATTTAAAAAGCAAAAAAGGGCTAGGCATGGTGGCTCACCTGAGATCAGGACTTTGAGACCAGCCTGACCAACATGGAGAAACTCTGTCTCTACTCAAAATACAATTAGCCAGGTGTGGTGGCGCATGCCTGTCCCAGCTACTGGGGAGGCTGAGGCAGGAGAATCGCTTGAATCTGGGAGGCAGAGGTTGCAGTGAGCTGAGATCGCACCACTGCACTCCAGCCTGGGCAACAAGAGCAAAACTCTGTCTCAAAAACAAAAAAAAAAAAAAAAAAAAAAGATTTTTAAAAAAACTTACATTGTTATACACAAAAGTTTTAAAAACACAGAAATGGAAAGAAAAATGTTGAGAATAAAAAGGACATACAAATAAGGGTTGTAATATTCTCTTCCTACATCTCAAGAGCCATTTCATTCATCTCACTTTGAGTTTACTTGGTTCTTTTGTTTTCTTTTGTTTTAGACAGGGTCTCACTCTGTCATCCAGGCTGTAGAGATGAGGTCTCACTATGCTGCTCAGGCTGGGCTCAAACTCCTGGGCTCAAGCAGTCCTGCCACCTTGGCCTCCCAAAGTTCTGGCATTACTGGCATGAGCCACCTGCCCAACCTCATTTATTCTCTTTTAGTTCTGGAGGTCAGAAGTATGAAATCAGTTTCACTGGGCAAAAGTCAAAGTGTTGCAGGCCCAATTCCTCCTGGAAGCTCTGAGAGGAAGATCCATTTCCTTACCTTTTTCAGCTTGTAGTGGCTGCCTGTCTTCCTTGGCTTGTGGCTCTTTTCCGCAGAGCACATCACTCTGTCATCATATCACTTTCTCATCTGTAGTCACATCTTCCTCTGCCTCTCTTATGAGGACACTTATGATTATATTAAGGACCCCCCAGATAATTAAGGATACTCTCTCCATCTCAAGATACTTTCGTAAAGCCCCTTTTTTCATATCATGAAACAGTCATAGGTTCCAGGAATTAAGACCTATGTATCTTTGAGGGCCAATGTTCAATCTACCACAGGAAGGTATAAAGAAGAGTAAAACATCCTATGCCATAAAGTTTCATAGGGACTATAAGAGAAAAAGAAATTCACAGTAAATGGTTTCTGAGTTAGACATTTTTATTACTGTGAAAATAACCTAAGTCACCATAGGTTGGAGCTTCTCAAACTTTTCCACTGGAATATCTTTAATAACAAAGGTAAATGAATATTCCTGTGATATTTGGAAACAAAGCCTAAATTAATGCTTTAGAAGAGTAAAATTTCTTTGAATTCTAATCTTATAATTTAAAATTTTTTGTGACTTCTGCATTCAGTTTTGTATGTTCATAGTTGATGTGTTTTGAATTATGTCAAAGCATTGCTGTTCTAGAGAAGAGACTGTTTATTCTGTAGTTTCATTAGTATTTTACTTTTAAATTTATTTTTAGAGTTGGGGGTCTCACTATGTTACCTACGCTGGACTCAAACTCCTGAACTCCCGTGATGTTCCCACCTAAGCCCCCTGAGTAATTGGGACTATGGACATGCAACACAGTGCTCAGCTAACGTAGCTTCTTGTAATTTTCCTCTTTGGAGGGGGCAGTGACTTTTTTTAAAAAAATTATTTTTTGGCCAAGAACCGTGGCTCACGCCTGTAATCTCAGCGCTTCGGGAGGCCGAGGCAGGTGGATCACCTGAGATCAGGAGTTTGAGACCAGCCTGGCTAACATGGCAAAACCCTGTCTCTACTTAAAATACAAAAGTTAGCCGGTGATGATGGTGCGTGCCTGTAGTCCCAGCTACTAGGGGGGCTGAAGCAGGAGGATCACTTGAACCTGGGAGGTGGAGGTTGCAGTGAGCCGAGATCGTGCCGCTGCACTCCAACCTGAGCAACAGAGGGAGACTGTTTCAAAAAAAAAAAATTACTTTTCCATAAGTTATTGGGGTACAGGTGGTATTTGGTTATATGAGTAATTCTTTAGTGGTGATTTGTGAGATTTTGGTGTACATATCACCTGAGCAGTATACACTGCACCATATTTGTAGTCTTTTAATGCCTTGCCCCCCTACCCCTGGCCAAGTCCCCAAAGTCCATTGTATCATTCTTATGCCTTTGTGTCCTCATAGCTTAGCTCCCACATATCAGTGAGAACATATGATGTTTGGTTTTCTATTCCTGAGTTACTTCACTTAGAATAATAGTCTCCAGTCTCATCCAGGTCATGGCAAATGCTATTAATTCATTCCTTTTTATGGCTGTGTAGTATTCCATTACATATATATATATACACACATGTGTATACATATATACACAGACACATACACACACACACACACACACACACACACACACCCCACAGTGTCTTTATCCACTTGTGGATTGATGGGCATTTGGGTTGGTTCCATGATTTTGCAGTTGTGAATTGCGCTGCAATAAACGTGAGTGTGCAAGTGTTTTTTTCAATTAATGACTTTTTTTCCTCTGGGTAGATACCCAGTAGTGGGATTGCTGGATCAAATGTTAATTCTACTTCTTAATTCTTTAAGGAATCTCCACACTGTTTTCCATAGTGGTTGTACTAGTTTGCATTCCCACCAGTAGTGCAGAAGTGTTCCCCGTTTACTGCATCCATGCCAGCATCTACTGTTTTTTGATTCTTCAATTATGGCCATTCTTGCAGGAGTGTGGTGGTATCATTTTGTGGTTTTGATTTGCATTTCCCTGATGATTAGTGATGCTGAGCATTTTTTTCATAGGTTTGTTGGCCATTTGTGTATCTTCTTTTGAGAATTGTCTCTTCATGTCGTTAGCCTACCCACAGTGTGATGGGCTTGGTTTTCTCTTACTGATTTGAGTTCGTTGTAGATTCTGGATTAGTCCTTTGTCAGATGTATAGATTGTGAAGATTTTCTCCCATTCTGTGGGTTGTCTGTTGACTCTGCTCACTGTTCCTTTTGCTGTGCAAAGTCTCTTTAGTTTAATTAGGTCCCAGGTATTTATCTTTGTTTTTATTGCATTTGCTTTTGAGTTCTTGGTCATGAAATCCTTGCCTAAGCCAATATCTAGAAGGATTTTTCCAGTGTTATCTTCTAGAAATTTTAGTTTCAGGTCTTAGGTTTAAGTCCTTAATCCATCTTGAGTTTATTTTTGTATAAGGTGAGAGATGAGGATCCAGTTTAATTTTTCCTACATGTGGCTAGCCAATTATCCCAGCACCATTTGTTGAAAAGGGTGTCCTTTCCCCACTTTTATGTTTTTGTTTGCTTTGTCGAAGATCAGTTGGCTGTAAGTATTGGGTTTGTTTCTGGGTTCTCTATTCTCTTCCATTGGTCTGTGTGCCTATTTTTATACCAGTACCATGCTGTTTTGGTGACTGTGGCCTTATAGTATAGTTTGAAATCAGTTAGTGTGATACCTCCAGATTTGTTCTTTTTGCTTAGTCATGCTTTGGCTTTGCGGGCTCCTTTTTGGTTCCATATGAATTTTAGGATTGTTTTTTCTAGTTCTGTGAAGAATAATGGTGGTATTTTGATGGGGATTGCATTGAATTTATACGTTGCTTTTGGCAGCGTGGTCTTTTTCACAATACTGATTCTACCCGTCCATGAACATGGGATATGTTTCCATTTGTTTGTGTTGTCTATGATTTATTTCAGCAGTGTTTTGTAGTTTTCCTTGTAGAGGTCTTTCAACTCCTTTGTTAGGTATATTCTTTTTTTTCTTCTTCTTTCTTTTTTGAGATGGAACCTTGCTCTGTCGCCCAGGCTAAAGTGCAGTGGCACGATCTCGACTCACTGCAACCTTCACCGCCCGGGTTTGAGCAGTTCTCCTGCGTGAGCCTCCCAAGTAGCTGGGACTACAGGCATGCACCACCACACCTGGCTGATTTTTTGTATTTTTGATAGAGATGGGGTTTCACCATCATTGACCAGGCTGGTCTCGAACTCCTGACTTCAAGTAATCCACCTGCCCTGGCCTCCCAAAGTGCTGGGATTACAGGCTTGAGCTACTGCCCTGCCTGTTAGGTATATTCCTAAGTTTTTTGTTTTTTGGTTTTGGTTTTTGGGTTTTTTTGCAGCTATTGTGATAGGGGTTGAGTTCTTGATTTGATTCTCTGCTTGGTTGCTATTGACTGTATAGAAGAGCTCCTGATTTGTGTGCATTAATCTTGTATCCAGAAGTTTTGCTGAATTCTTTTATCAGTTCTGGGAGCTTTCTGGAGGAGTCCTTAGAGTTTTCAAGGTAATTGACCATGTCTTCAGCAAACAGTGACTATTTGACTTCCCCTTTACTGATTTGGATGCCCTTTATTTCTTTCTGTTGTCTGATTGCTCTGGCTAGGACTTCCAGTACTGTGTTGAGGAGGAGTGGTGAGAGTGGGCATCCTTGTCTTGTTCCAGTTCTCAGAGGGAATGCTTTCAACTTTTGCCCATTCAGTATTATGTTGGCTGTGGTTTGTCATAGATGGTTTTTATTACATTAAGGTATGTCCCTTATATGCTGATTTTGCTGACAGTTTTAATCATAAAGTGATGCTGGATTTTGTCAAATGCTTTTTCTCCATCTATTGAGATGATCATGTGATTTTTGTTGTTAATTCTGTTTCTGTGGTGTATCACATTTATTGACTTGTATATGTTAAACCATCCCTGCATCCCTGGTATGAAACCCACTTGATCATGGAGGATTATCTTCTTGATATGCTGTTGGATTCAGTTAGCTAGTATTTTGTTAAGGATCTTAGCATCTATGTTCATCAAGGATATCGGTCTGTAGTTTTGTTTTTTGCTTATGTCCTTTCCTGGTTTTGGTATTAGTGTGATGCTGGCTTCATAGAATAAATTAGGGAGGGTTCCTTCGTTATCTTGTAGAATAGTGTCAAAAGGATTGGTACCAATTCTTTGAATGTCTGGTAGAATTCTGCTGTGAATCCATCTGGTCCTGAACTTTTTTTTTTTTTGAGATGGAGTCTTGCTCTGTCTCCAGGCTGGAATCTTGGCTCACTGCAACCTCTGCCTCCTGGGTTCAAGCATTCTCCTGCCTCAGCCTCCCAAGTAGTTGGGACTACAAGTGTGCACTACCATGCCCAGCTGATTCATTTTTTTATTTTTTTATTTTATTTATTTATTTTTTTTGAGATGGAGTTTCGCTTTTGTTGCCCAGGCTGCAGTGCAATGGTGTGATCTCGGCTCACTGCAACCTCTACCTTCTGGATTCAAGCAATTCTCCTGCCTCAGCCTTCCCAAGTAGCTAGGATTATAGGCATGCGCAACCATGCCTGGCTAATTTTGTATTTTTAGTAGAGATGGGGTTTCATCATGCTGGCCAGGCTGGTCTGGAACTCCTGATCTTAGGCAATCTGCCTGCCTTAGCCTCTCAAAGTATTGGGATTATAGGCGTGAGCCACAACACCCGGCCTTGTTTTTTCTTTAAGCTATATATTTCCTTGAATATTTCTCCCTTCACTTCTTTTTTTTTTTTTTTTTGAGAGGGAGTCTCACTCTGTCGCCTAGGCTGGAGTGCAGTGGCGTAATCTCGGCTCTCTGCAACCTCTGCCTCCTGGTTCAAGCAGTTCTCCCTGCCTCATGTCCCTGAGTAGCTGGGATTACAGGCACCCACCACAAGGCCCAGCTAATTTTTGTATTTTTAGTAGAGACAGGGTTTCACTGTGTTGGTCAGACTGGTAACGAGCCCCTGATGTCAGGTGATCCACCCGCCTTGGACTCCCAAAGTGCTGGGATTACAGGTGTGAGCCACCGCCCTGGCCAGTTTTTGTGTTTTTAGCAGAGACAAGGTTTCGCCATGTTGGCCAAGCTGGTCTCAAACTCCTGGATTGAAGTGATACACCTGCCTCAGCTTCACACAGTGTTGGGTTTTTAGGTGCGAGCCACTGTGCCCGGCCTGAAATTTAAGTAATTATTAATATGTTAAACATCTTTCTATTTGGAGATTGGAATTATGTCCTTATGATTTTTTATAGTTCTCATAATTTTAATTTTTGGACCTTCTGCTAGATGGCAGGAGTAATCAATGCCAAGGGCCAAGAAGGCAACCTTTAAAACAATTTGATATCTTAAGTGTAATTCTTTTTTTTTTTTTTTTTAAGTGTAATTCTTAAGTTTAGTCAGTTACAGCTGATTTTCAGTTTTTTTAATCCTTCATAATCTGATCTGTAAAGCACATGTGAACTTTGTATCCTCTTAATATCCGTTTTGTTCTGGATAGTTCAATAATTAAGCCTTTTGTTTGTTGTTTCTCTGATATCAGGGTATTTTACTGTGTTCAGTAGAGAGGAAATGAGTTTAGAACTTAGTAGGTTCTGATCTTCCCACATTATAACACCAAAGTGGTTAAAAGAACTAGTTCTGCTGTATCTTTACATGAGTATTATACAGGCTGTAAATATTTACATTTAGGGATTTGTTTTGATTTCTCTTTCAATGTAGGCCTTTAGAATGGTCTCCTCATTTGGAAAATTCAATAGTGAATCAGCCTCAAAATGAAAAACAGAGTCTGTAGCTGTCAATAAATATTTAAAATATTGCTTTATTGTCTTGAGAGAGATGTTTACATGATTATAAACTATCCAGTGTCAGAAAAAGCCTCATTCAGGCTTAATCTTATTTCATCTACCAACTAACAGTGGAAATTTTAAAAATCATTAATATGTTGAAGTGTCTTTCTGCTTGATGAATTAGGGTAGCATTTTTAGGGGAACATTTGTATTGTGAATTCACCTTGGAAGCATCTAGTCTATACATGTACATAAATATATATATACTTACACACATATTTATATATAAAAGGGGTAGAAATCCAGTCAAATACTAGTTTATTCTGCAGGTTATCATTTGACAGTACATATTGCATTTCTTTGACATTCTCTATACTCCCACCTAGTGGTATTTGAGAGCTGCTTTTCCACCAGGCACCATTCTGAGCACTTAACGTGGTAATTAATTTATGAAACCCTATGGCTTTGATATTGCTATCTCCTGTTTAAACTATAGGAAACTGAAACATACAGCTTGTAAAGCCAGGATTTGCGCTCTGGCAGTCTGACTCTACATCCATTCTCAGCTATCATGCAATATCTGTCTCAGCTTCCTCATCTAAACATTGTAATAAAAGGACTATCTTTTAGGGTTTTGGGGAGGGTTCAGTGAAGCAATTCATGTGAAGAGGCTGACACAGTAACCTAGAATGGTAATGATTAGTTAGTATTGGCTGTCATTTGGCTACTTTTCTGGTTTTCTTCCCATTCTTCTTTCATTTTTCTCTATTATAGGATGGTTGGCTTGCCGCTTGTTATCATTCGGTATAATTCATCTGTAGCAGGCACATCCACTTTCCTAGTTTGGTTTTTTTGTTTGTTTGTTTTGTTTTTTGTTTGTTTGTTTGTTTTGTTTTTTGTTTGTTTGTTTTGAGACGGAGTCTTGCTCTATCATCCAGGCTGGAGTGCAGGGTGTGATCACGGCTCACTGCAATCTCCGCCTCCCAGGTACAATTGATTCTCATGCCTTAGCCTCCCTGGTAGCTGAGAGTACAGGTTAGTGCCACCACACCTGGCTAATTTTTGTAATTTTTTAAGTAGAGACAGGTTTCACCATGTTGGCCAGCCTGGTCTTGAACTCCTGGCCTCAGGTGATCCACCCACCTCAGCCTTCCAAGGTGCTGGGATAACGGGCATGAGCCACCACGCCTGGCCTACTTTCCTAGTTTTTAATTGCTGATACTTCCTATAGTCTGATAACAGAATCCCATATTTTCCCTCTGAGTTATAGACTGATGTATACAAATGTTTGCTGCACATTTGCCCTTGGCCATCCCCAGAAGTCCCTCAGGCTTATATGAGTAAAACTAAGGCATTTCTGTTTTTTTTCCCCCATTTTCTTATTTTGGGATTTACTTTTTTTTTTTTTTTTTTTTTTTGAGTCAGAGTCTCGCTCTGTCGCCCAGGCTGGAGTGCAGTGGTGCCATCTCGGCTCACTGCAACCTTCACCTCCTAGATTCAAGCAATTCTCCTGTCTTAGCCTCCCAAGTAGCTGGGATTACAGGCATGTCCCACCACACCCGCCTAATTTTTCTATTTTTAGTAGAGATGGGTTTTCGCCATGTTGGCCAGGTCGGTCTCAAACTCCTGGCCTCAGGTGATCTGCCTGCCTAGGCCTCCCAAAGTGCTGGGATTACAGGCATGAGTCACCGCACCTGGCCCGGATTCACTTTCTGACTCAGCTCCACTTGGTCATCCAATGCAAGAATCAGACTGGATTCCTTCTCCACCTGCTCCTCACCAGTGCTTGCAAATCGAGTCAGTGCCAGGCTTCACTAATGTTAACTTCCCAAATATTTCTCTGGCCAGGTATGGTGGCTCACATTTGTAATCCCAGGTATGAGAGGCTGGGAGGTTGAGGCAGGAGAATCACTTGAGCTCAGGAGTTCAGGAACAGCCTGAGCAACATAGCAAGACTTCATCTATACTAAAATTTTTTTTTTTAAAAAAGCTTTTTTTTTTTTTAATTGGCCAGGCATGGTTATGTGCACCTGTATTTTCAGCTATTTGGAAGGCTGAGGTGGCACAATCGCTTGAGCCTGGGAGGTTGAGGCTGCAGTGAGTGGCAGTTGCACCACTGCACTCCAGCCTGGGCCACAGAGTAAGACTCTGTGCAAATAAATACATAAATTGTCAAACTATAATAATAGTATTGATAGTGAATAGAAGCAAAAAAAAAGAAAAGAAAAATGTTTCTCAAATTTACCTTTTTTTCCCATTCCTACTGTTGGGAACTCCATTATCTCTTTTAGTTTGATTTTTAGTTGACACATAATGTACATATTTCTGGGGTATAGTGTGATGTTTTGATATACATATACTTCGTGTAATGATCAAATCAAGTTAATCAGTGTATCTATCATCTCACATGTTGATCACTTTGTGGTGAGAACATGCAACAGTCCTCTCCTATCTGTTTTGAAATAGACCTTACAGGCTGGGCCCAGTGGTTCCCACCTATAATCCCAGCACTTTGGGAGGCTGAGGCCAGAGGATTTTTTAAGACCAGCTCTGGCAACATAGTGAGACCTGTGTCTACAAAAAAAATATTTAAAAATTAGCTGGGGCATGGTGGCATGCACCTCTTGTCCGGACTTTTTTTTTTTTTTTTTTTTTTTGAGACGGAGTCTCGCTCTGTCGCCCGGACTGGAGTGCAGTGGCCGGATCTCAGCTCACTGCAAGCTCCGCCTCCCGGGTTTACGCCATTCTCCTGCCTCAGCCTCCCGAGTAGCTGGGACTACAGGCGCCCGCCACCTCACCCGGCTAGTTTTTTTGTATTTTTTAGTAGAGACGGGGTTTCACCATGTTAGCCAGGATGGTCTCGATCTTCTGACCTCGTGATCCGCCCGTCTCGGCCTCCCAAAGCGCTGGGATTACAGGCTTGAGCCACCGCGCCCGGCCTTGTCCGGACTTTTTAATGACCTTTATGGTCTCCCAACCTTCAGCTTTACCTCTCCCCTATTTAAATCCATCTTCTACATTGTAAATGTGAGCAATTGAGTATGTGACTCTGGGTTGGGCGCAGTGGCTCACGCCTATAATCCCAGCACTTTGGGAGGCCGAGGTGGGTGGACCACCTGATGTCAGGAGTTTGAAACCAGCCTGGCCAGCATGGCGAAACCATGTCTCTACTAAAAATACAAAAATTAGCTGGGCATGGTGGCATATGCCTATAGTCCCAACTACTTGGGAGGTTGAGGCAGGAAAATCGCTTGAACCTGGGCAGTTACAGTGAGCCAAGATCACACTATTGCACTCCAGCCTGGGTGACAAAGTGAGACTCCATCTCAAGATAAAAAAAAATGTGTATATGACTTTGAGTATGTAATATTTTTGCTACCGACCCCTTCCAGTTCATTTATTTAGTCAAATAGTTTAACACAGCTGCTCTAGGTTAAAATCAGATACTGCTTTAGTCATTCCCTATAACCCACTGAATGTTCTAACTCCTTTCTTACTGAATTGGTTCTGTGAGAAGAAATAAAAAAAAAAGAAAGCTTGACGTTTTAGTTGGGTATACAAGATAGAAAACTCTAAGATCTGCCCTGCTGCTTTCTTCAACATCATCTCCTTTCCCATCCAGCATCACACATTATGATCAGCAATACCAAACTTTCTCCTCTTCCCTTGCTTCCACTACTTTTCATGCCTGTCCTTCCTCATATGCAGCATATTCAAATGTTCAGTGACCAGATCATTTTGACAAAGCCACAGAGCTCATGAATAACAGACATTGTGGATTGTGGAAGATCCTGAATGCCAAGCCGAGAAAGTAAACTGTTCCTGAGGGAGAAAGGAAGAACCACGGATTGTCAGACTTTGCTATCATTCATGGAAATTGGGAGCATGGGTTGAAGAGAGAAGCTAATGAAGTAAATTTTGGATAATCTGAATTTTAAGTTCTGGCAGCACATGTAGCAGGCATTTAAAAATACTAGAGCTTCAGAAAGAGATTAAAGAGATGAAATTTGTAGATAAAGATCTGGAAGTGATTACTAAAGGCTTTTGATCCGGTATATGCAAAATTAATGTTTCAAAATGGAAAGACACAAATGTTCCTAAATCCACTAATGTTTTGAGGGCAGAATCAAGTTCTAGTTATCACTGTCTCTCTAGCACCTAGAAGAGTGCCTAACACTGGTGTTTAATTATTAAACATTCTGCTAAGCTTGGGTTGCAGTGGGATTCAAGGAGAAGGGAACCCAAGAAAGTGACAAAGGGAAGAACATTTTAGGACATCACCAGGGATGGAGAGGCAGTATTTCAAACTTTGACTAATAAGAGTTTGTGTAAAGTCCTTACTACAGGCAAACATCTTTTTTTTTTTTTTTTTTTTTTTTGAGCCAGGCTCTCACACTGTCACCTAGGCTGGAGTGTAGGCGCCGTCTTGGCTCACTGCAGCCTTAGACTCCCAGGCTCAAGCGATCCTCCCACCTTAGCCTCCCAAGTTGCTGGGACCACAGGCATGCACCTCACCATGCCTGGCTAATTTTTTGTGTTTTTGGTAGAGATAGGGTTTCACCATGTTGCCCAGGCTGGTCTCAAACTCCTAGGCTGAGGCAGTCCTCCTGCCTCGGCCTCCCAAAGTGCTGGGATTACAGACATGAGCCACCTCACCCAGCCAGTGGCCTTTCCTTTATTACTATTTTTTTCTTAAGGTTGACATCAAATTGCTAGGATCACAGCTACTTCTCCAGAGATTTGCATTGCTCACTTTTTAAATTAGGGTGTCTCCCCAGATGTTACATCTCTAGGGTCTGTTCTAGCCATCTTATCTAAAAGATCATGACCCCCCCATCTTATCTCTTCTCATCATGTTACATACCTTAAACTCTCGTTTATTTTTCTTCATAGAGCTTGCCATTCTTCTTGTTATATATTTATTTCTTTATAGCTGAGTTGAATAATGAATGTTGCAGCCTCAGAATAACAGTCAACTCAGTAAAACTGTTGGAACAAAATTATAGCATTTCTTTGGTCAGCGAAAATTCTCTTCAGATATTTTATGAGTAAAGTTATAAATTCTAAAAAAGAAACTAAGTTTTTAAATTATTTTAGATTTTTTTTTTTTTTTTTGAGACTAGATTTTGCTCTGTTGCCTGGACTGGAGTGATCATGGCTCACCTGATTGATCGCATAGCCGCAACTTCCCAGGCTTAAGCAATCCTTCCTCCTCAGCCCCCAAGTAGCTGAGATAACAGGTGCACACCACCATGTCTGGCTGATTTTTAAACTTTTTGTAGGGAGTGGGATCTCACTATGTTGCCTGGACTGGTCTCAAACTCCTGGGCTCAAGGGATCCTCCCACCTGACTCTCCCAAGGTGCTGGGCTTACAGGCATGAGCCACTGTACTCAGCCTGTTAGAGAAATTTAATCAAAAGAGTTATTAAAATTTCCAGTCAAGTATTGAAATAACTTTCTCTACTTGACCTCCTGGGCTCAAGTGATCCTCCTACCTCACCTTTCTGGTAGCTGGGACTGCAGGCATGCACCACCATATCCAGCTGAATTTTTTTTTTTTTCATACAGTGGAATTTAATTCAGTGATACTCAGTTATAAGAAGAAATGAGCTTTTAAGACACTGAAAGACGTAGAGGTACTCTATGTGTTTATTCCTTTGTGAAGGAAACCAGAAAAGGTCACTCGCCTTATGATTCTAACTATTTGACATTCTGGAAAAGGCAAAACTAAAGAGACAGTAAAGAGATCAATGGTTGATAAAAGTTCAGGGTGAGCAGAGGGATGAATGGGCAGAACACAGGATTTTTAGGGTGGTGAAAATTTTATAATGGTGGATTCCTTACATGTATTTGTCAAAACCCATAGAACTGTACAAAACGAAAAGTGAACCCTAAGGTAAACAACGGACTTTAATTTTTTTATAAAAGCTACTTAATGTTGTTTTATGTGGCAGTACTCTAATTTGACCACTTCCCAATTAATGGAGATTCAGGGTGTTAGGTGTTTTTTTTTTGTTATTACGATTCTATAATAAATATCCTTCCTTACATACACATATATTTAATTTTGGATAGATGCTTATGGGAGATTGTTGGATTCAAGGAGACACATATTTCTAGTTTTATTATATAGTACCAGAATACTTGTCAAAAACTTTAACAGAGGGAGAGAGAGAAAGTGTGTGTGTTTGTGTGTGTGTGTGTATGTGTTTAGAGACAAAGTCTCATTCTGTCACCTAAGCTGGAGTGCATTGACACAGTCATAGCTCACTGTAGCCTGGAACTCCTAGCCTCTAGTGATCTTCTAACCTCAGCTTCCTGAGTGGCTGGGCCTACAGGTGTACGCCATCACACCCAGCTAATTTTTGTATTTTTTGTAATGACGGGGTCTCTTTGTGATTCCCCAGGCTGGTCTCAGACTCCTGGTCTCAAAGCGATCCTCCTGCCTTGGCCTCCCAAAGTTCTGGGATTACAGGTGTGAGCTACCGTGCCCAGCCTAGAATGTTTACAAATGCCCATTTCCCCATACCCCATCAGCGTTGATGTTATCAATATTTTTAATTTTTGCCAACCTGATAGGTGAAAATGGCATCTTAATTCCTCAACTGTTAGTAATATTGAACTTTTTTTTTTTTTTTTTTTTTGAGACAGTTTCACTCTGTAGCCCAGACTGGAATGTAGTGCTATGATCTTGGCTCACTGCAATCTCCGCCTCCCGGGCTCAAGCCATTCTCATGCCTCAGCCTCCCAAGCAGATGGGATTATAGGCGTGCACCACCACGCCCAGCTCATTTTTGTATTTTTAGTAGAGATGGGATTTTGCCGTGTTGGCCAGGCTGGTCTCAAACTCTTGAGCTCATGTGATTGTGTTCTGCCCACCTTGGCCTCCTAAAGTGCTGGGATCACGGGCATTAGCCACACACCTGGCCGAGATTGAACATCTGTTTTTGTTTCTTGTTCATTTGAATTTTCCCTTTTATGACTTACTGCTTCTTTTAGCTATTATTTTATGTTCAGATAAATTCCTTGCATAGTAAGGGTATTAACCCTTAATTGTGTGTTATGAAAATTTTCTTCCAATTTCAGTTTTCTTTTAACTATATTTTCAATGTATTTTACCTTTACAAAAAGTTTTAACTTTACAAAAAGTTTTTGTCTAATCAGATCTCTCACTTTTTGCCTTCATGGCATCTGGGTTCCAGTTTTGCTTTAAAAGTCCTCTTTGGCTAGGTGTGGTGGCTCACGCCTGTAATCCCAGCACTTTGGGAGGCCAAGGTGGATGGATCATGAGGTCAGGAGATCAAGACCGTCCTGGCCAACATGGTGAAACCCCATCTCTACTAAAAATACAAAAATTAGCTGGGTGTGGCAGCAACATGCCTGTAATCTCAGCTACTCGGGAGGCTGAGGCAGGAGAATCACTTGAACCCGGGAAGCAGAGGTTGTGGTGAGCTGAGATCGCGCTGCTGCTCTCCAGCCTGGTGACAGAGCTAGATTCTGTCTCAAAAAAAAAAAAAAAAAAGAAAAAGTACTCTTCTACTCCAAAATTGTATGTTTTGCTTCTTTGTGTTTAAAATGTGGTTTTCCACATTTTCTACAATGAGCAGTTAAAATAGCACTAATTATTATTTATTTGTACTTATTTATTAAAATATAACTACTGTAAGGTCTACAAGTCTGGGGTAGAGCTCGGTGAACTTTTACAAACTGAAGACATCTGTGCCAACAACACTCAAATTGGTGCCAGCACCCAAGAAGCCTCTTGAGGCCGGGCGCGGTGGCTCACACCTGTGATCCCAGCACTTTGGGAGGCCAAGGTGGGTGGATCACCTGAGGTCAGGAGTTTGAGACCAGCCTGGCCAATATGGTGAAACCCCGTCTCTACTAAAAATACAAAAATTAGCTGAGCATGGCGGTGGGCGCCTGTGATCCCAGCTACTCAGGAGGCTGAGGCAGGAGAATTGCTTGAACCAAAGGGGGGCACAGAGCCCCCCTTTGGTTGCAGTGAGCCATCGTGCCACTGCACTTTCAGCCTGGGCGACAGAGTGAGATTCTGTCTCAAAAAACAAAAAAAAAAACCTCTTGGATGCCCCTTCCCAGTCATTCCCACTAAAGATAACCACCATTCTAATTTCTATCAATATACATTAGTTTTGTCTATGATTTTTATGTTTTGTTTGCCTTTGGGCATGGGAGATCAGGTTTGTTGAAGTGTAATTTACATTCAATAAAATTTACCTTTTTAAACTTTGTAAGTATGTAGTTTGATGAGTTGACACGTGTGTGTACCTACACAGTTGTGTAACCAGCACCCTGATTAAGATATAGAATATTTTCATCACGCAAAAAGTTTCCTTGTGCCACTTAATAATCAATGCCCTCCCCCACAACCTCAGCCCCTAACAACCAGTTCCTATCATTTTGCTTTTTTCAGAATGTTATTTAAATGGAATCATACAATATATACTCTTTTAAGTTGCATGTATCTCTGGTTCCTTTTTTATTGCAGAGTCAGATTCCATTATATGTATATGCCACAATTTGTTTTTCCATTCAGTAGATGACAGTTATTTCTGGGGGAGGGAGGGTCTTTGTTGTTTATTTTTTCTGTGCTTAAGCTTACCCATATTTCTGGTTTTTTTCTAGGTATTTGACTGTTACAAATAAAATGGTGATGAACACGTGTACAGGTGTTTGTATGGACATAAGTTGTCATTTCTCTTGAGTAAATACCTAAAAGTGGGATTGCTGGGTAAGTATATATTTAACTTTTAAACAAACTGCCAAACCACTTTCCAAAGTGACTATAACATTTTACCATCAGTGTATGAAAGTTCCTGTTACTTTTGCATTTTTGCCAGAACTTAGTATTGTTAGTTCTTTTTAATCGTAGGCATTTTAGCAAATGTGTAATAATAGGTAATTATTAATATAATTTGCATATCTCTGATGACTAATATTATTGAGCTTCTCGTGCTTATTTGTCATTCATATATTTTCTTTGGTGAAGTATCTGTTCAAATATTTTCCCATGTTTTAATTGAATTATTTTTCTTATAATTTGGTTGCAAGAATTCTTTATATATTCTGGATATAGCAACTTTATCAGATTGTGATTTGCAAATATGGTCTCCCAGTCTGTAGTTGGCATATTCTTTTTTTTAATTTTCTAGTTTTTTTTTAAATATTTATTTTTGTTTGTTTTGTTGTGGGCTTTTTTGTTTTGTTTTGTTTTTTTGAGACAGGGTCTCACTCGGTGACCCAGGCTGAAGTGGCAGTGACGCAATCTCGGCTCACTGCAAGCTCCACCTCCCAAGCTAAAGTGATCTCTCCATCTCAGCCTCCTGAGTAACTGGAACTATCGGCATGCGCCTCCACGCCCGGCTAATTTTTGTATTTTTGATGGAGACGGGGTTTTGCCATGTCACCCAGGCTCGTCTTGAACTCCTGGACTCAAGCCATCCACTCCCCTGGGCCTCCCAAAGTGCTGGGATTATAGACATGAGCCACCGTGCTGGGCCTGTAGTTTGCATTTTCTTGGCTGTTCAAAGCAGGTTTTACATTTTAATTAAGTCAACATTTTCTTTTGTGGTTTGTACTTTTTGTATTTTAAGAGATCTTTGCCTAACCAAAGGTCATAGATTCCCTTTTTTCTCTTACAAGTTTTGTAGTTCTTGCTTTTACATTTAGGTCTATGATCCATTTTGAGTTCATATTCTATGTTCTGACTTCTCATTTGTCTCATATTAGTAAACCATTGCAGCTTTCTCTTTATTAATATTTGCATGGTATATCTTTTTTCTATCCATTTCCTTTTAACCTATCTATGGCTTTTTTTTTTTTTTTTTTTTGAGATGGAATCTTGCTCTGCCGCCCAGGCTGGAGTGCAGTGGCCGGCTCTCAGCTCACTGCAAGCTCCGCCTCCCGGGTTCACGCCATTCTCCTGTCTCAGCCTCCCGAGTAGCTGGGACTACAGGCGCCCGCCTCGTCGCCCGGCTAGTTTTTTGTATTTTTTAGTAGAGACGGGGTTTCATCGTATTAGCCAGGATGGTCTCGATCTCCTGACCTCGTGATCCGCCCGTCTCGGCCTCCCAAAGTGCTGGGATTACAGGCTTGAGCCACCGCGCCCGGCCTATCTATGGCTTTATGTTTAAAATGGGTTTCTTTTAGATAGCATATAGTTGGGTCTTGCTTCTGTCTCTCCACCACCCACATCCTGACTATCTCTGTCTTTTAAATAAGGTGTCATATTATTTATATTTATTGTAATTGTTGGTATGGTTGGAATTTTTTTCTTTTCCCCCGAGACGGAGTCTCACTCTGTCTCCCAAGCTGGAGTGCAGGGGTGTGTGAGCTTGGCTCACTGCGACCTCTGCCTCCCTGGTTCAAGAGATTCTCCTGCCCCAACCTCCCGAGTAGCTGAGATTACAGGCACATACCACCACACTCGGCTAATTTTTGTAATTTTAGTGGAGACAGGGTTTCACCATGTTGACCAGTCTAATCTCGGACTCCTGACCTCAAGTGATCTGCCCACCTCACCCTCCCGAAGTGCTGGGATTACAGGCGTGAGCCTCTGTGCCCAGCTAGGTGTAGTTGGATTTAAATCTACCTTCTTACTAGTTGTTTTTGTATTTTCTGTTTTTCTCCTCAGTTCTTTATTTCTTTTTTCATCTTTTTGATTGGGTGGTTTTTCTCTATGATTGGTTTTGGTTTGTGAATTTACTGTTTAGTTTTTTGTGTGTTTGTTTGAAGTGGTTGGTCTAGGATTTACTATATGCTTTTTTTTTTTTTTTTTTTTTTTTTTGAGACCTGGTTTTTCTCTGTCACCCGGACTCGAGTGCAGTAGTGCGATCTGGGTTCACTGCCACCTCTGTCTCCCGCTCAAGTGATCCTCCCACCTAAGCCTCCTGAGTAGCTGGGACTACAGGCACCTGCCACTATGCCTGGCTAATTTTTATATTTTTTGTAGAGATTGAGTTTTGCCATTTTGCCCAGGCTGCTCTCAAACTCGTAGGTTGAAGTGACCCACCCACCTTGGCCACCCAAAATGCTGGGATTATAGGCGTGAGCCACTGTGCCTGGCCCATTATATCCTTTTTGAGTTGTTAAAATCTAGCGTCAAATAATGTGATACCATTTCATGGTATAAGAATCTTAGAACATTATCCTTCCACTTCCCTCCTCCCATTCTCTCACTATTATTGTCATGCGTTTTATTTATTTACTTATTTATCTAGAGATGGAGTCTTGATCTGTTGCCCAGGCTGGAGTGCAGTGAGCTGATCTCAGGCAGCCTCCCCCTCCCAAGTTCAAGCAATTTTTGTGCCTCAGCCTCCCGAGTAGCTGGGATTACAGGCACCCGCCACCATGCCTGGCTACTTTTTTTTTTTTTTTTTTTTTTTGAGATGAAGTCTCGCTCTGTTGCCTAGGCCAGAGGGCAATGGCATGATCTCGGCTCACTGCAACCTCCACCGCTTGGGTTCAAGCGATTCTCCTATCTCAGCCTCCCAAGTAGCTAGGGTTATAGGCATGTGCCACCACGCCCAGCTAATTTTTTTGTATTTTTCTATAGATGAGGTTTGACCACGTTGACCTGGCTGGTCTCGAACTCCTGACCTCAAGTGATCCACCCGCCTCAGCCTCCCAAAGTGCTGGGATTACAGGCGTGAGCCACCACGCCCAGCCTGCCTGGCTATTTTTTTTGTACTTTTAGTAGAGACATGGTTTCACCATGTTGGCCAGGCTGGTCTCGAACTCCTGACCTCAGGTGAGCCACCCACACCCGGCCAATGCATTTTACTTTGACATGTCATAAATCCCTTGGTTTATTATTACTAGTTTTTACTTTCGACAGCAATTATCTTTTAAGGAAAAATTTAAAAGGAAAAATTGTCTTGTATTTACCCTCATGTTTACCATTCCCAGTGTTCTTTATTTCTTTGTGTCAATCCAGATTTCGGTTTGTTATCATGCTCTTTCTGCCTGAATAACAATTTAACAGCAACAGTTCTGCTGGCAGTGAATCTTCTCAGTTTGTTTTTGTCTGATAATATTTCTTGTTTGTCTTTTTGAAGACTATCAAGTGCAGTAGTGAGAAGAGGGGAGGAGTGGAACAGGGAGTTTTACCTGTAGCTGACTATGAGCAATCAGTTGGGATAACTCACTACCTTTGGACCAGACTGATAGTCTTTGTTTTATACTCTTTTTCAGAAGATATTGCTGGGTACAGAGTTTTGTGTTGGTAGGTTTTTCTATCCTTTCGGTGTTTAAAATTGTCATTCCTTTCTCCTCTGGCTTGCATAGTTTTTGATGCGAAGAGTGACATAATTCTTTTTTTTGAGACAGTCTTGCTCTGCCAGCCAGGCTGGAGTGCAATTGCATGATCTCATCTCACTGCAACCTACACCTCCTGGGTTCAGGCGATTCTCCTGCCTCAGCCTCCCGAGTAGCTGGGATTACAGGTGCCCGCCACCACTCCCAGCTAATGTTTGTATTTTTAGTAGAGATGGGGTTTCACCATGTTGGTCAGGCTGGTCTCAAACTCCTGACCTCAGGTGATCCACCTGCCTCAGCTTCCCAAAGTGCTGCAAAAAGTAGAGGTTGCAGTCACCCAAGATTGCGAGATTGTGCCACTGCACTCCAGCCTGGGCAACAGAGTGAGACTCTGTCTCGAATAATAATAATGCTACTGTGAAATTTATTTATAAGTTTTTACATGAACATATGTTTAGCTTTATGAGAAACTGCCAAAGTGTTTTCCATAGAGGCTGCTACATTTTACATTTCCACCAGCAATATATAAGGGTTCCAGTTTCTTCACATTCTTTTTTAAAAAATGTATTTTTTAATTGACAAATAAAAGTTGTATATATTTATGGTGTACAGCAAGATGTTTTGATATGTGTATACATTGCGGAATAACTAGATCTAGCCAATTAACATGCCCACTGCCTTACATACATATTTTGGGATGTGGTGAGAACACTCAAAATCTAGTCTCTTAGCAACTCTTGGCAGGTTTTTTTTTTTTTTTTTTTTTTGAGATGGAGTCTCGCTGTGTCACCCAGGCTGGAATGCAGTGGCACAGTCTCAGCTCACTGCAACCTCTACTTCCCAGGTTAAGTAATTTTCGTGCCTTAGCCTCCTGAGTAGCTGAGACTACAGGCACTTGTTACCATGCCCAGTTGATTTTTTTTTTTTTTTTTTTTTTTTGTATTTTTAGTAGAGACAGGGTTTTACCATATTGGCAAGATTGGTCTCAAACTCCTGACTTCAAGCAGTCCACCTGCCTTGGCCTCCTAAAGTGCTGAGATTACAGGCGTGAGCCACCGTACCTGCCCCCTCTTAGTAATTTTCAAGTGTACAGTACGTTGTTACTAACTGTAGTCACCATATTGTACATTAGAGCTCTTGAACTTACTCCTCTTTCCAAGTGAAATTTTATACCCTTTGATCTACATCTCCCCAATTCTCCCTCCTTCCCAGCCCTGGTTAACCATCTTTCTACTCTCTGCTTCCATGAGTTTGACTGTTTTAGATTTCACATATAGATATGTATGTTTGTATACATGCACACATCTAGATGAGATCATGTGATATTTAGCTTTCTATATCTGGTTTACTTTAGTTTATAATATAATGTCCTGCAGATTTATCTGTTTCACAAATGACAGGATTTTATTCTTTTTTAAGGCTGAATGGTATTCCATTGCGTATATACACAAATGTATACCTGAGTAGCTGGGGAGACAGGTGCACATCACCATGCTCGGCTAATTTTTGTATTTTTATACCACATCTTCTGTATCCATTCATCAACTGAAGAACACTTAGGTTGATTCTATATCTTGGCTGTTGCGAAAAAATGCTGCAGTGAACCTGGGAGTACAGATATCTCTTTGACATACTGATTTCATTTCTTTTCTTTTTTTTTTTTTTTTGAGATGGAGTCTCACTCTGTCAGCCAGCCTGGATTGCAATGGCACAATCTTGGCTCACTGCAACCTCCACCTCCCAGATTCAAGTGATTCTCCTGCCTCAGCCTCCTGGGTAGCTTGGATTACAGGCACATGCTACCATGCCCAACTAATTTTTGTATTTTTGCTAGAGATAGGGTTTCACCATGTTGGCCAGGCTGATCTCAAACTCCTGACCTCAGGTGATCCTCCTGCCTTGGCCTCCCAGAGTGCTGGGAATTACAGCCGTGAGCCACGGTGCCCAGCCTATTTTTAATTGTTTTAGGAACCTTCATACTCTTTTCCATTTTGGCTGTACTATAGTTTCTTTACATTCTTGCCAATACTTGTTGTTTTCTCTTTTGGGGGGTGCTTAAAAATAACCAATTCACTAATATTTCAGTTTTTTTGTTTGCTTTTAAGGCTTGTCAAGTGAAGCAGTGGGAGTGTTTAGTTACACTATTAGTAGGTATATAGTATATATCTGAGTGTTCTCCGGGGTTTTTTCTGTGTATTGCCTCATTTCTTGATAACTTGTTGATATTTCTCTGTCTCTTTAAAATTGAATTCTGTACATGATGTGTAGAAGAATAGTAGAGACTAGGTAAGTAGTATTTAGCCTCAGAAATGGATACCTGTGCTTCTATCAGACTGTGAGTGTTGGGGTTTGAACAATCTAGCCTGGTTTGGGTTTTGGTGTTACTATAGTTGACATTAACATACCCAAAACTTCAAATTCCTTCAGCTATGAGCTATTACGATCTTGTGCTTAGTGTCAGGCCTGGGATGCTGGAGGGTTTTCTCCTTGTTGCCGCTCTACTCAGTCTCAGCAGGCCCGAACAAGAGGTTTCTCTCCATGCTCGTCCCCACCACCTGCCGACCGTCAGTGCTCTTTCCACAGTGTGAAGCTTGGCAAAAGTAGGGAGTCATTCACTCCATGATTTTTAAAGATACACACACATAAAATATCTCTGTTCTAGACCCACATTTCATTGTTAACTTGACTGGCTAAAAAGACTCCAGGTTAGAGATAATTTTGAGCCAGAATTTTCAAGCCATTATTTGTTTTTTCCCTGAGAGTTGCTATTGAGAAGTCTAATATTGTTACTATGCTTCAAATTTTTTTATGAGACCCATTTTCTCCATGGACACTTGTAGAATCTTTCCTTTATCCCCAGCATTATGAAATTTCAAGATATATGTGACTTGGTATGGCTTTCTTTTACTGTCCTTTTTGCTGAACACTCAGGTTTGTTTGTTTGTTTGTTTTCTATTTTTCTTTCTGGACTTTTCGTTTTTAGGATGTTTGACTTAGATTGATTGATCAATCCTCTGATTTCATTATTTCTTTCTTCTTCTTCTACTTTAGTTGAGAGAATTCCTTAACCATATCTTTTCGCTCTTCTGTGGATTTTGTATTTCTGCTATCTTATTCTTAATTTCCAAGAATTCTTTCCTGTTATCTGAATGTTCTTCTTTGTTAAAATACACCTAAAAGCCAGACACAGTGCCTCCTGCTTATAATTCCAGCACTTTGGGAGGCTGAGGTGGGCAGATTGCTTGAGTCCAGGAGTTTGAGACCAGCCTGGGCAACATGGCAAAACCCCATCTCTTACAGAAATACAAAAATTAGCCAGGCATGGTGGCGCATGCATGTAGTCTCAGCTACTTCGTAGGCTGAGGCCAGAGGATCATTTGATCCTGGGATGCTGACATTACAGTGAGCCAAGATTGTGTCATTGCACTCCAGCCTATGTGACAGAGAGTGAGACCCTGTCTCTCTCTAACACACACACACACACACACACGCCTCTAAAAATATGGAATGTTTCACACACTGGAATTCTTGTGCAGGGGTCATGCTAATCTGTATTGTACCAATTTTAGTACATATGCTGCTGAAGCGAGCACCATGATTTTATTTTTAAATGTATGCATCTGAGCGTACTCACCACCCAGAATTCTCTTGTTTTTTTTTCTCAGTTTATATCTCTCCCCAAAATTATTCTTACTTCTGCCATTATAGATTTGTTTTGCCTTTTTTTAAACTTTACCTAAATGAAATCCCGCAGGAGCTTTTTGTGTCAGGCGTCTAACCAGTTCTGAGATTCATCCACATTGTTGCATGTACCAGTTGTATGTTTTTTATTGCTATGTAGAATTCTAGGCCAGGCGCAGTGGCTCATGCCTGCAATACCAGCATTTTGGGAGGCCGAGGTGGGCGGATCACTTGATGCCAGGGTTTGAGACCAGCCTGGCCAACATGATGAAACCCCGTCTCGACTAAAACTACAAAAATTAGCTGGGTGTGGTGGTGGGTGCCTGTAACTCCAGCCATTTGGGAGGCTGAGGCAGGAGTATCACTTGAACCCGGGAGGTTGCAGTGAGCCAAGATCATTCCACTGCACTCCAGCCGGGGTTACAGTGCAAGACTTTGTCTCAAAAAAACAACAAAAAAAGAGAATTCTATTATATTTACATACCACAATTTATCAGTAATGCCTGTATAAACAACTGGATAATTATCAAATTGTCCAGTTAATCATCTTATCTGAAGAGCTTGTAATTAGGCCAGGCACAGTGGTGCATTCTTGTAATCCCAGCACTTTGGGAGGCCGAGGCGGGTGGATCACCTGAGGTCAGGAGTTCGCGACCAGCCTGACTAACATGGTGAAATCCCGTCTCCGCTAAATACAAAAAAAGAAAAAGCCAGGCGTGGTGGAGCATGCCTGTAATTGAAGCTACTTGGGAGGCTGAGACAGGAGAATCGCTTGTACCTGGGAGGTAAAGATTGCAGTGAGCCGAGATCGTGCCATTGCACTCCAGCCTGGGCAACAAGAGCAAAACTCCATCTCAAAAAAAAAAAAAAAAAAAAAAAGCTTGTAATTAAAGTATTAATAATATACCAACAACATATTTCATATTTACCTTGCTGCTTAAGCCAGAAACCTAAGAATCATTTTTTTTGAGACAAGAATCATTTTTGACTGCTCTTCTCACATACCACTTGCAGTCTTACCAGAAAATTCTTTCATATTTGTGACCTACATCCAGCCATTTCTGTCATAACTCTTTCTCAGAATTTTGCACAAACCTCTAAACTACTTATACTCTCTTGCCCTCTGGTCTGTTCTCCAGGCAGCAGCCCAAGGAACCCATTCTCAGTGTCTCTTACCTGCTCTCAACCTACAGTGGCTTTCTTTCTCACTTGAGAATAAAATCCAGAGTTCTTATTATGACCGACAGAGCTCTTATCTGACTCCGGCTACCTCTTTAGTCTCATTTTCTACACCCTTCTTTCTTTCTCTGACTTTGGCTACACTGGCCCACTTGCTGTTTCTCTCTGCCTAGGCAGCTCTTGCTCCATGTAATCCACTCCCTTGCCTCCCTCATTTTGCCCTGGTCTCGGCTCAAATGTCACCTCATGGGGGAAGCTTCCTTTAATGATGGAAGAGAAATGGCTTTTCCTGCCTCGTTTTTCTTGCCTTACCCTATGTTGTTATTTTTTATAACACTCATCACTATTTTTATTATTATAATTAGTTATTGGGCTATGTGTCCACCTATCTCCTTCTATCCTGTCCTGCATGAAGAAAGGGACTTCATGACTGTTCTTTGCTGAATTTGTTATGTTCTAGTCCTGTCATGTCATAACCTTTCCAGAATTTTTTTTTGTTTGGTTTGTTTTGGTATTGAGACGGAGTCTCACTCTGTCACCCAGGCTGGAGTGCAGTGGTGCAATCACAGCCCCAACCTCCCTGGGCTCAGGTGCTTCTCCCGCCTCAGCATCCCAAGTAGCTGAGACTACCACCACTTTACCACGCCCTGTACATGTAGCTGTAAAGTACAAAAATTAGCTAAATTTTGTAGAGATGGAGTTTAGCTGTGTTGCCCAAACTGGTCTCAAACTCCTGGGCTCAAACAATCCACCCACCTCAGGCTCCCAAAGTGCTAGGATTGTAGGTGTGAGCCACCGCACCTGGCCAAGAATTGTTTTTGAATTTTTTTTTTTTTTAAGACAGGGTCTGGCTCTGTCGCCAAGGCTGGAGTACAGTGGCACCATCTCAGCTCACTGCAACCTCTGCCTCCCAGGCTCAAGTGATTCTCCTGCCTCAGCCTCCTGAGTAGCTGGGAGTACAGACACACGCCACCACGCCTGGCTAATTTTTGTATTTTTTAGTAGAGATGGGGTTTCGTCGGCCAGGCTGGTCTTGAACTCCTGTCCTCATGATCTGCCTGCCTCAGCCTGCCAAAGTGCTGAGATTACAGGTGTGAGCCACTGGGCCTGGCTGTTCTTGAATTCTTGAGTAGGGCAATTCTTTAGAACTTTTGAGCAGATTTAATGTTGTTAGAGCTTATCAGTTTCTAACTATAATGTGTACGATATTGAAGTAGCTGGCTTTTAGATAATGTAAACACCATTCTGTAACAGGATATGGTTCTTTTTGTTTTTCCTCATTTTTTTGCAGTTATTAAAGATAGCGTTTGCTTAATTCTTAAAAGCATCTTTTCAAAATTAGAAAATGAAGAAATAGTAAACAAGTAGTACCAATTCAAGAATTGGATTATTCCAAATTGCTTCTAACTGTTCCAAATTAAGACATCTGGTGACTAGGGAAATTTGGTTTCTCTGTTTGGTTAACCAGCTGGTTGTTCTGGAAAGGAAAAAGGCAGTTAATTGTTCTTGTTGAAAGATTCTGCGCATTTGTGGAATTACCGTAAAGGGTGACGTTTGGATGCAAGATGTACATGCAAAACTGGACATCTCAGGATGTTATTGAGGAAAATATTTTTGTTTTTAAAAAGATGCTTTGAATGTTATATCTGGAACCTGCAGCATAATCTCACACTGCATGAGAAAGTATGTGTCATTTCCTTCCAGTCCTCCCCCTTTTCCTTGGTAACAGATTCCCGTACTTTAAAAATTGTGCTTTTCCTGAGAATTTTAGTATATTTAATGCATGGGATGCCATATGTTGCTGCAACCACTATCTTGAACGTTTGTGTGAATAAGAATACGATAATCAGACTAGCTAAGCAGGATTAATTTACAAAGACATTGTCTTAGTCATTAATGAATGTGAAATTTAAAATTATATTAGAGTTGTAGCAGATGTCAGCTTAGCATACCTTCCACTAAATATTCAGCAGTTCTTCTGAATTTAAAACAAATGGCTCTTTGGCAAATTGTCTTACAGCTAATTCTGTGTTAGTTTAAAACATACATATACATTCCTCTACATTATAAATGTTTTCTGGAAACAATTTTCCTGAAATTAAACCAATGTATGCTTTTTATCCCAAGGTTTTGTTTCCTCCGGGACATACTGGTAATGCATATGTGTGATTGTTCCTATTTGACTCTTCCCTGTTTCTCTGAAATGTTAATACCAGATTGTTAAGATTCCTCTGTGCTCCTAGCCTCAAGATCTGCCTGCCTCAGCCTCCCCAAGTGCTAGGGTTGCAGGCATGAGCCACCGTGTCTGGTTGAAGAGTATTAGCCAGGTATTTGTAGAATATCCCTCAAATTGGCCAGGCACAGTGGCTCATGCCTGTAACCCCAACACTTTGGGAGACCAAGGTGGGTGAATTACAAGGTCAGGAGTTCGAAACCAGCCTGACCAATGTGGTGAAACCACATCTCTACTAAAAATACAAAAATTAGCCAGGTGTGGTGGTGCATGCCTGTAATCTTAGCTACTCAGGAAGCTGAGGCAAGAGAATTGTTTGAACCCAGGAAGTGGAGGTTGCAGTAAGCCGAGATCGTGGCACTGTACTCCAGCCTGGGTGACAGAGTGAGACTCCTTCTAAAAAAAAAAAAAAAAAAAAGAATATCCCTCAAATTGGGTTAGTTTGAGGTTTTCTCATGATTAGACTAGGGTTTTCTATTTGGGGAAGAATATCACAGAGGTGAATGGAATGCCTTTCTTGTCATACCGGGGGTTCATGACAGGAACATGACATATTGCTGATGATGTTACCCTTGATCAGTCGGTCACAGTGATGTCATCTGAGCTTCTCCACAGTGAGGTTACTATCTTTTACCCTTTCTGTACGCCATTCTCCTGCTTCAGCCTGCCGAGTAGTTGGGATTACAGGAGCCCACCACCTCGCCCGGCTAGTTTTTTGTATTTTTTTAGTAGAGACGGGGTTTCACCGTGTTAGCCAGGATGGTCTCGATCTCCTGACCTCGTGATCCGCCCGTCTCAGCCTCCCAAAGTGCTGGGATTACAGGCTTGAGCCACCGTGCCCGGCCTTCAGCTCTACTTTCTAGAGGGAGTATATCTACATATCTTACTTGAGTTCTGTAAGGCAGATTTGTTCCTTCTCCCTCATTTATTTACTGATTCGTTTTTATCGGTATGGACTCATGGATATTTATTCTTTGGATTGTAATCCAAGAGTTTGTGTTTTTTTTTTTTTTTTAAGTCGGAGTCTTACTCTGTTGCCCCCGCCAGAGTGCAGTGGCATGACTTTGGCTCACTGCAGCCTTCACCTCCCAGGTTCAAGCGATTCTCCTGCCTCAGTCTCCCAAGCAGCTGGGATTACAGGCGTGAGCCACTGCGCTCAGATGAGTATTGTTATTTTGTTGTTGAGATTGTTTTAGAGTGGCCAGTGGAGTTCTTGGCTCCTATGTCTTTTTGTTTTTCCTTTTAAACTCTTCTTTCTCCAAGGAACTGAAGGGCATTTTTTAATAGTTTACATCTCAAACCATTCTGATTGGTATCTAACTAAAAGATAAGAATCTGGGAGAGTTCACTGAGAACCTTGGGCAGTGAAACACAGTCATCTTTTGGAACATAGTGAAGTTCATATGCTTTTTGGGTTTTGTTTTATTTTTTTTTTGTTTTTTTTTTTTTTTTTTTTTTTTGAGACAGAGTTTCTCTCTGTTTCCAGGCTGGAGTGCAGTGGCACGATCTTGGCTCACTGTAACCTCCACTTCCCAGGTATAAGCAATTCTCCTGCCTCAGCCTCCCATGTAGCTGGGATTATAGGTGGGTGCCACCACCTAGGCTAATTTTTGTATTTTTAGTAGAGAGAGGATTTCACCATGTTGGCCAGGCTGGTCTCCAACTCCTGAGGCTCTGGTTAGTTGGCCTCCCGGAGTGCTGGAATTACAGGCATGAGCTACCACGCCCAGCCATATGCTCTTTAGAAATGTATTTTTAATTACAAAATGAAAAATAAAATCTAAGAAAGCACCAGCTCAATTTGGTGCGGCTATAGTTATTCAGATTTGAGAGTTGTTTATTTAATTTTGTGTTCATGAACATTGCATGTTGTTTTTTTAAATAGTTAATATAAAAGTAAACTGTGCTAAGTTTCTGAATAGCTGTAAGAGTCGTAGCTTTTAAAATGTGAAATGAAGGCCAGGCGCGGTGGCTTATGCCTGTAATCCCAGCACTTTGGGAGGACGAGGCGGGCAGATCAGGAGGTCAGGAGATCGAGACCATCCTTGCTAACTCGGTGAAACCCCGTCTCTACTAAAAATACAAAAAATTAGCCAGGCATGGTGGCGGGCGCCTGTAGTCCCAGTTACTCCACAGGCTGAGGCAGGAGAATGGTGTGAACCCGGAAGGCGGAGCTTGCAGTGAGCCGAGATCATGCCACTGCACTCCAGCCTGGGTGACAGAGTGAGACTCCATCTCGAGAAATAAAATAAAATAAAATATGAAATGAATTTAAATGACTAAATCAAATGAAATGAAATGAAAATAGAAAGGAAATTAATATTCGTTGTTTATTTTCTTTATGCCAAAGATTGTGCCTTCTGCATACGTCTGCTTTGTGTTTCTATCACCCCTGTCCTAGCACCAGTCTCCTTTTTTTTTTTTTTTTTTTTAATTATTTTTTTTTTGAGTTGGGAGTTTTGCTCTGTTGCCAGGCTGGAGTGTAGTGGCGCGATCTCAGCTCACTGCAACCTCCGCCTCCTGGCTTCAAGTGATTCCCCTGCCTCAGCCTCCCGAGTAGCTGGGACTACAGGCGCACCACCGCGCCCGGCTAATTTTTTGTATTTTAGTAGAGATGGAGTTTCACCTATGTTGGCCAGGATGGCCTGGATCTCCCAACCTCATGATCCACCTGCCTCAGTCTCCCAAAGTGAGGAGATTATAGGCGTGAGCCACCAAGCCACCACGCCTGGCCACCTGTCTTCCTATTTTGTAATTGTTTACTTTTCTGTCTCCCAAATTCTTAAAGGCGGCAGGCATGGTCTTCACCCAGATTGCCAGCACTAGGGGTTTTGCTTCTTAAACCTATTTGTGTGTGTGCGTGCACGTGCACGTGCACGTGTGTGTGTTGCACGTGTTGGCTGGTTTTTGTTGAGATACTTCACTGCAGTATTTACATTGTACTCCAAATTGACAGCCTCTGAAAATACTAATATTTATATGAAACTAGTAACATTGCCTCCTGGGACAGTAAAGGGACTTGAGGACAGAGATGTTCTAAGATAGTTTGGGGACCTTTTTAATTTTGAACCGTGTGACTATGTTATATATTCAAAAATATAAATACGTTACTGAAACATATAGAAACTTGCTAGACAGATTTTTTATTTTTATTTGTTTATTTATTTTTTTGAGAAAAAGACTTACTCTGTTGCCCAGGCTTGTCTTGAACTCCTGGCTGCAAGTGATCCTCCTGCCTCAGTCTCCCACAGTGCTGGGATTACAGGTGTAAGTCACCATGCCCAGCCAGATGGAATTCTACTTTAAATTGTTTTTGTTGTTGTTGTTTTGAGGCGGAGTCTCACTCTTTTGCTCAGGCTGGAGTCCAGTGGCGTAATCTCGGCTCACTGCAACCTCCGCCTCCCAGGTTCAAGTGATTCTTCTGCCTCAGCCTCCCGAGTAGCTGGGATTACAGGCGTGCACCACCACGCCCGGACTGTTTTTGTATGAAATCTTAGTAGAGATGGGGTTTCACCATGTTGGCCAGGCTGGTCTCAAACTCCTGACCTTGTGATCCGCCCGCCTCAGCCTCCCAAAGTGTTGGGATTACAGACATGAGCCACTGCGCCTGGCCTGGTAATCCCAGTACTTTGGGAGGCCAAGGCGGGCAGATCACCTAAGGTCGGGAGTTTGAGACCAGCTTGGCCAATGTGGTGAAACCCTGTCTCTAGTCAAAATACAAATACTAGCTGGGCGTGGTGGTGGGTGCTTGTAATCCCAGCCACTTGGGAGGCTGAGGCAAGAGAATCACTTAAACCCGGGAGGCAGAGGCTACAGTGAGCCAAGGTCACACCACTGTACTCAAGCCTAGGTGACAGAGTGAAACTCCACCTCAAAAAATAAAGTAAGATAAATTAGATCATTTCGCATTTTGTTGATGTGTTTGGAATCAGGGATCCTACCATTATTACTGAGCATAGATTTTTATAGAGAGTCTTCTGAGAGTTCCTCTATGTATCTCATTTTTCCTTTTTATTTTTGAACAAAAACAATAAGGGAGCGAGGGAGAACAAAAGATCAGAGTACCCCTCCCTTTTTTCTTTTTGAGACAGAGTTGCAGTGGCGTGATCTCAGCTCACTGCAACCTCCACATCCCGGGTTCAAGCAGTCCTTGTGCCTCAGCCTCCCGAGTAGTACAGGAGTGTGTCACCGTGCCTGCATAATTTTTCTGTTTTTAATAGCGATAGAGTTTCACCATGTTTGCCAGACAGGTCTCAAACTCCTGACCTCAAGTGATCCGCCCACCTTGGCCTCCCACAGTGCTGGAATTACAGGCATGAGTCACCATGCCCAGCCCAAAGTCACCCTTTTTAATGTGAATGAAGACCAGGATGCAGTGGCTCACACCTGTCATCCCAGCACTTTCGGAGGCCAAGGTGGATCACTTGAGCCCAGGAGTTCGAGAGCAGCCTGGGCAACATAATGAGACCTAGTCTCTGGAGAAAAAGTTTAAAAATTGGCCAGGTATGGTGGTGTGTGCCTGTAGTCCCAGCTACTTGGGAGGCTAAGGCAGGAGGATCACTTGAGCCTGGAAGGCTGAGGCTGCAGTGAGCTGTGATTGTACCACTCCACTCCAGCGAGGCCAACAGGATGAGATCCTATCTCCAAATTAATTAATTAAATAATGTGAATGAAATTTGATTTTTTTTTTTTTTTGAGATGAAGTCTCGCTCTTATCCCATAGGCTGGAGTGCAGTGGCGCAATCTCGGCTCATTGCAACCTTCGCCTTGGGAGTTCAAGCGATTCTTCTGCCTCAGCCTACCAAGTAGCTGGGATTACAAGCATGCGCCACCATGCCTGGCTAATTTTTGTATTTTTCATAGAGGCGGGGTTTCACCATGTTGACCAGGCTGGTCTTGAACTCCTGACCTTGTGATCCGCCTGCCTCAGCCTCCCAAAGTGCTGGGATTATATATATATGTATATGTGTGTGTATATATATATATGTGTGTGTGTGTATATATATATATATATACACACATATATATAAATATTATTTTTTTTCTTGCCAGCACATGCTCCAGGTGGAGTAATTTGACTTCCTTTTTTTTTTTTGATGGAGTCTCACTCTGTCGCCCAGGCTTGAGTACAGTGGCACCATGTCAGCTCACTGCAACCTCCATCTCCAGGGTTCAAGCAGTTCTCTTGCCTCAGCTTCCCAAGTATCTGGCATTACAGGCACCCACCACTATGCCCAGTTAAATTTTTTATACTTTTAGTAGAGACGGGGTTTCACCATGTTGGCCAGGATGGTCTCAAACTCCTGACCTCAGGTGATCTACCCACCTTTGCCTCCCAAAGTGCTGGGATTACAGGCGTAAGCCACCGCTCCCGGCCCTAGAAATTTGACTTTTTAAAAAATGTTTCTTAAATCTTTCTTTATAGGGGCCTCTTACCTTAGGTCAGTACTTGGTGATATACCCAAGACTTTATTTGATTATCTCTAATTAGTTAGGGTGGTTCTGGCTGCACTTACAAAATTTCTGCTGCAAACTGACTTAAATAATCAGAAAATGTTGAAGCTCGTAGATATGGTGTAAAGCACTGTTCATTAGTTGGCTTGAGTCCACTTTAGAGTTAGTGTTTCCTGTCTGGGTACTTTTAGTTGGGAAGGGACTGCATGCCCAGATTACCCAAAATGTAAGGTTTCTGAACTGGTAAAGGGGGTGGGGTTACCGTGATTGGTTTGAGCTAATCAGGATCTGTCCCTGGAGCTGGGATCAGTCCTGAAATTACATTGATGCCACATGCGGGAGTGGGTCGGGAAGGAAGAATTTGAAGAGTTTCATCATTTTGTCCATTGGGGTTTGTTTTGTTTTGTTTTTTTGAGACAGAGTCTCACTCTTGTTACCCAGGCTGGAGTGCAAATGGCATGATCTTGGCTCACTCTAGCTTCTGCCTCCTGGGTTCAAGCGATTCTCCTGCCTCAGCCTCCCAAGTAGCGGGCACTACAGGCATGCACCACCACACCTGGCTAATTTTGTATTTTTAGTAGAGACGGGTTTCTCCATGTTGGTCAGGCTGGTCTCAAACTCCCAACCTTCAGGTGATCCGCCTGCCTTGGCCTCCCAAAATGCTGGGATTACAGATGTGAGCCACCATGCCCTGCCTGGGGTTTCTTAATTGCCCTTCAGTAAAATATGTATAACTGACTTCTCCATCCCTGATAACTTTTGGGAAACTATAATTGTGCTGGATAATGGGCATGTGGGGATTTCTTTTACTGTTCTCTACTTCATGCAAATTCCATAAGAAAAAGTTTTATCACGTCTGTAATCCTAGCACTTTGGGAGGCCGAGGTGAGCAAATCATGAGGTCAGGAGATCGAGACCATCCTGGCTAATATGCTGAAACTCTGTCTCTACTAAAAATATAAAAAATTAACCGGGCGTGGTGGCGGATGCCTGTAGTCCCAGCTACTTGGGAGGCTGAGGCAGAAGAATGGCGTGAACCTGGGAGGCGGAGCTTGCAGTGAGCCGAGATGGTGCCACTGCACTCCAGCCTGGGTGACTGAGTGAGACTCCGTCTCAAAAAAAAAAAAAAAAAAAAAAAGTTTTAGAAAAGTATATCACATGGAAAATTAAAAGTAAAGGATGATTGTTTATTATAACCCTTTTCTGGGTTGTTACATGTTTTTACAATCATATACTGCTTCCTTTCTCTCCTGATACATAGAATTTACATGTAATTCCTCCTCTAAAGCCTGTTGGGCATATCCCTGGATTAAAGTTGACAGCAGTACTTTAATACTTACATAGAAGATCAATAGCTTAACATTGGAATGAACACAGATTCACAGGTTTTGAAGTTATAACTTGAATTTCAAACCAGACTCCTCCAGTATGTTCACTTAGTAGCTATGAAAGCATGGGCAGATTAGTCTCTCTGAGCTTCAATTTCCTTTGTAAAATAGTGATAATAGTATCTGCCTTATAGGGTTAAATGATTAGGATTTAAAAACTGGATAGAAGTTTCGAGCACATAGCCTAGCATTTGTTGAAATCCAATTGTGATTACAGTCATGCATTGCCTAACAGTGAGAAATGGGTCATTAGGCAGTTTCATCCTGTGAACATCTTGCAGTGTACTGTACTTACCCAACCTAGATAGTATAGCCTACCACATACTTGGGCTATACGGTATGACCTGTACTACACCGTGCAGCATTTTACTCTACTGAATACTGTAAACAGTTGTAACACAATGATAAGTACTTGTATATCTAAATATAAAAAGGTATAATAAAATTATGGTATAAATGATAACAAATGGTATACCTGTAGAGAGCACTCACCGTGATACTAACTTTATCCTCTTTTGTAATAATGCTTAGCTTAAAACACAAACACGTTGTACAGCTGTACAAAAATATTTTCTTCATATATCCTTATTCCATAAGCCTGTTTCTACTTTTATTTTTATTTTATTAATTTTTTAATTTTACTTTTAAAACTATTTTGTTAAAAATTAAGACACAGGCTGGGGGCAGTGGCTCATGCCTCTAGTCTCAGCACTTTGGGAGGCTGAGGCAGGAAGACTGCTTGAGCCCAGAAGTTTGAGACCAGCTTGGTCAAAATAGTGAGACCCTGTCTCTACCAAAAATACAAAAATTAGCTAGATGTGGTGGCCTGAGCCTGGGAGGTTGAGGCTGCAGTGAGCCATGATGGCGCTACTGCACTGGGTGATGGAATAAGACCCTGCCTCAAAAAAAAAAAAAAAAAAAAAAAAAAAAAAGGACACGCACATTAGCCTAGGCCTACACAGGGTCAGGATCATCCGTTTTGTGGTCTTCTACTCCATGTCTTGTCCCACTGGAAGGTTTTTAGGAGCAATAACACATGGAGTTGTCATCTTCTATGAGAACAGTGCCTTCTGGAATACCCTTTGAAAGACTTGCCTGAGGCTGTTTTATAGTTAACTTCCTTTTAATAAGTAGAGAAAGTACACTCTAAAATAACGATTAAAGGTATAGGCTTGCCGGGCATGGTGGCTCACGCCTGTAATCCGAGCACTTTGGGAGACTGAGGTGGGTGGATCACCTGAGATCAGGAGTTCGATATCAGCCTGGCCAACATGGTGAAACCCTGTCTCTATTAAAAACGCAAAAATTAGCTGGGCATTGTGGCACAGGTCGCAGTGAGCTAAGATGGTGCCACTGCACTCCAACCTGGTTGACAGAGCGAAACTCCGTCTCAAAAAAAGAAAGCATAGTATTGGACTTTTAAACCAGTAACATAAACCCGTAACATAGTCCTTTATTGTCTTTATGAAGTGTTATGTACTGTACATAATTGTATGTGTAATACTTTTATATGACTGGCAATGCAGTAGGTTTCTTTATACCCGCATCACCACAGACACATGAGTAATGCATTGTGCCATGAATTTGCAGGGACCACAATTAGATGATGGAACTTTCCCAGTTCATATATGTATATATATATAGAGAGAGAGAGAGAGAGAGAAAGTGTGAGAGAGAGTCTTGCTCTGTCGCCGAGGCTGGAGTGCAGTGGTGCAATCACAGCAGCTCCCTGCAGCCTCAACCTCCCGGGCTCAAGCATTCCCCTGCCTCAGCCTCCCGAGTAGATGGGACTACAGGCATGCACCACCATGCCTGGCTAATTTTTGTATTTTTTGTGTAGAGACGGGGTTTCGTTGTGTTGCTCAGGCTGGTTTCAAACTCCTAGGCTAAAGTGATCTGCCCGCCTTGGCCTCCCAAATTGCTGGGATTACACACATGGGTTACCACACCTGGCCTCCATTATAATCTTAACTGTCATAAATGTGGTCTGTCGTTGACCACAGCGTCCTTACGTGGTGATTTTAATGTGTGAAAGTTGAATCAATTATGCATTAATGTATTCAGCAACCACTTATTAACCAATAAGCAAGAAAGATTTGGGTAATAAGTTCACCACTAAAACAGGACTTTTTAAAAATTATATTGAGTGAAAAGAGCAAATTGCAAGAAAGATACACATAAATGTGGTGCCATTATTCTAAATTCTTAATTATTGGAGTGAAGTGTTTTACTTGTGTCTGTAATGTTCCATTTTGTTAAACTGAGGCAGATAGAGTAAAAAATATTAATATTTATTAAGTATTGGTGGTACATATTTGGGTGTCTGTTATACTTTTTTCTACACCTTTGTACATTTGAAATACTTCATAATTAAACATTTTAAATTTTGTTTGTCATTTTTTTTTTTTTTTTTTGAGACAGGGTCTTACCCTGTTGTCCTGGCTGGAGTGCAGTGGCATGATCTTGGCTCATTGCAACCTCTACCTCCCGAGCTCGAGCAATCCTCCCTAGTAGCTGGGACTACAGGCGCGCACTACCACGCCCAACTCATTTTTGGATTTTTTGTAGAGATGGGGTTTAGCCTTGTTGCCCAGGCTGGTCTCGAACTCCTGGGCTCAAGCAATCTGCCTGCCCTGGCCTCCCAATGTGCTGGGATTACAGGAATGAGCCACTGCACCTGGCCAGCATTTTTAATTTTTAATTAAACAGGATAAGGATGTGATAGGAAATGACAGGGGCTTCTTCACGTTGATTAGTGGGGGAGAGACTCTCTCTGGGCAGGTGACATATGCTGAGACCTGGGTAACAGGAAGGAGTCACTCATGCAGGACATGCAGGGAAAGAATACTCTAGGCAGGCCGGGCGCGGTGGCTTACGCCTGTAATCCCAGCACTTTGGAAGGCCAAGGCAGGCGGATCAAAAGGTCAGGAGATCGAGACCATCCTGGCTAACATAGTGAAACCCCGTCTCTACTAAAAATACAAAAAAAAAAAAAATAGCTGGGTGTGGTGGCAGGCGCTAGTAGTCACAGCTACTCAGGAGGCTGAGGCAGGAGAATGGTGTGAACCCAGGAGGCGGAGCTTGCAGTGAGCGGAGATCGTACCACTGCACTCCAGCCTGGGTGATAGAGCGAGACTCCATCTCAAAAAAAAAAAAAAAAAAAAAAAGAATACTCCACGCAAACAGCTGTTGCTGCAGTCCTGAGGCAGGAGCAAACCTGACGTGTTCAAGGTAAGGCCATTTCATCTGGCGGGAAAACCACAGAACTGTTCTAGTTACCTCAGCAGCTATGGAGGTGACTACCCCAGCATTACTGGAGAATGGTCATTTCATGTCTGAATACTTAAGTTGAGGGAAGCACACCATTTTTAGAGCTATCTAATGCTTCCACGGAGTTTCTCATGTAGGGTTTACAGACTGATGGGGTCCTGTCAAAAGGCTACAGAAGCTGGCTTGAAGGGTCTTAATGGCCAAGTCCAGACACTTTGAGCATCAAAAAGCAACAAAGCAGTAGATTGTGATACACAATTTTTAAGAATCATGATTTCCTAGTCAAAGAAATAGAGAAAGGAAAAAAGCTCTTGTTTTTAGAAGAATGCCTGCTAAGGTAGAAAGAATGATAGAATTAGAAAATGACTGTTTTGCAGATGCTAGCATAATCATTGATTCAGGCAAGAACAATCAATAGATCCTGAACTCTTTGGATGAAAGTTGTTGGAGAAGAGGATATTCAAAAAATTCCATGACATGAAAAACAGAAGGTTGGAGAGATGCTGTTATGGTGAAGTATTTAGGAATGGAGTGATATTTTGTCTGCAGCTAAACTCTCATCAAAGGGTTCATTTTTAAAAAGCAGTGGGGTGTGTATGTGTGTGTGTGTGTGTGTGTGTATGTATATAGAGAGAAAGCAAATGTGGCAAGAAGTTAACAGTGAACCTAGAAGGTGAACTGTGTCTGTGCATTGGAGCTTTGTGTGTGTGTGCACTTATAAATGTTGAAAATTAACGAGCTGTGATGCCATCTCCAAAGGAAAGAGATAAGTAAAAATAAATGTTGAAAATTAAAAGTTAGGGGGAATGCTTATTTCTATTTTATTTCTATTTCTATTTTAAACCCAAATCCAGGCCAGGTGCGGTGGCTCACTTTGGGAGGCCAAGGCGGGCGGATCACGAGGTCAGGGGATAGAGACCATCCTAGCTAACACGGTGAAACCCCATCTCCACTAAAAATACAAAAATAATAATAATTTTTAAAAAACCCAAATCCAACTTACTAATATTTTTTGCTGTTTGATAGATCCAAATTCTCCCTTATATGATATTAGTGGTATCAGTCATGGTGATACTGGTAATTTTTATATTACATCTTTTTTTTTTTTTGAGATGGAGTTTCACTCTTGTTGCCCAGGCTAGAGTGCAATGGCGCGATCTTGGATCACTGCAACCTCCGCCTCCTGGGTTCAAGTGATTCTCCTGCCTCAGCCTCCCAAGTAGCTGGAATGACAGCATGTGCCACGACACCTGGCTAGTCAGGCTGGTCTTGAACTCCCGACCTCAGGTGATCTGCCCATGTCGGCCTCCCAAAGTGCTGGGATTACAGGTGTGAACTACCATGTCCAGCTATTATTATTATTATTATTTTTTGGTCAGATTCTCGCTCTGTTGCTCAGGCTGGAGTGCAGTGGTATGACCTTGGCCCACTGCAACCTCTGCCTCAAGCAGTTCTCCCGCCTCAGCCTCCCGAGTAGCTGGATTACAGGTGTGTGCCACAACGCCCAGCTAATTTTTGTATTTTTAGTAGAGACGGGAGTTTACCATGTTGGACAGACTGGTCTCGAACTCCTGACCTCAAGTGATCCCTGCCTCGGCCTCCAGAAGTGTTGGGATTGCAGGCATGAGCCACCATGCCCGGCCTATTACATCTATTGTGTATGTACTATGATATGCCAGACGTTGTGCAGAACACATGGCATGCATTAATCTTCCTAACAGTTCTTGAGTTAGTACTCATTTCTCCTTTTAAAGATGAAAAGACAGATGCTTAAGAAGATATCACCAGGCCGGGCGCGGTGGCTCAAGCCTGTAATCCCAGCACTTTGGGAGGCCGAGACGGGTGGATCACGAGGTCAGGAGATCGAGACCATCCTGGCTAACATGGTGAAACCCCGTCTCTACTAAAAAATACAAAAAAATAGCCGGGCGAGGTGGCAGGCGCCTGTAGTCCCAGCTTACTCGGGAGGCTGAGGCAGGAGAATGGCGTAAACCCGGGAGGCAGAGCTTGCAGTGAGCTGAGATCCGGCCACTGCACTCCAGCCTGGGCGACAGAGCGAGACTCCGTCTCAAAAAAAAAAAAAAAAAAAAAAAAAAGATATCACCAAAGCAACAGAAAAAACATTTCGTCTTAAGAATGAAAATGAATTTGTTACACAGGCTAGAAAGAATATTCATTGATGAGAAAGCACAATAGAAGGATTTATGATAGTGTTACTAGGCATGCATGTTTTTCTGACCTTGAACTTGTCCTACATACAGCCCACCCTGGAGAGGCAGTCTAGTATGGTGGTTTAGAGCAGTGTGTGAAGCCTGAAGCCAGAATGCCTAGGATCAAATCCCAGTTCTACCATGGCAAGCTGCTACTGCCTTAGAAGCACTTCTCCGGGATTCTATACTGGGAACCTCTGTTGTATTCGTTTCCTATTGCTGCTATTACAAAGTACTGGCAAAACGTAGTTTTTAATGACGTAAGTTTATTATCTTACAGTTCTGGAGGTCTGAAGTCCAAAATGGATGTCACTTACGGTAAATTAAGATGTCAACAGGACGGCATTTCCATTTGGAGGCTTGGTGAAGGAAAAATCTTTTCTTGCTTTTAGTTTCTAGAGGCCACTCTCACTCTGTCTTCAAACCAGCAAATTGTATCTCTCTGTGTCTTTGCCTTCTATGGGAACCTCTCCTCTGACTCTTCTGCCTCCCTCTTCCACTTTTAAAGACCACTTGTTTCCATATGGGCCAGGGTAATTCATAGATAATCTAGGATAATCTCCCTATTTTAGAAGTTAGCCTTAAATTAGGCTGATTAGCAACCTTAATCCATGTGCAACATTCAGTTTTTCCTTGTGTAACCCTATTCACAGATTCCAGGGATTAAGGCATTGAATTTTTTGGGAAACCTCCCCCACCTTCCCACTATATCTATGTTTAAACTTCTAAGTTGGTGGTAAAGGACAGCTGGGAGCCCAGGAAAGAATTCCTCACAAGGGTGGAAGATCCTGCCAATTTGCGAGATGACTTGAGTAGAACCAGTAATTTGGGTTTTTGGAGCTAAAACAGAACTGCGGGTTGTAGACGTCAATGATATAAGTGGGGGGGGGAGGGGGGGGGGTGCCATGCTTTTTATTCTCTTACTAGCATAAATTAATATAGTAAATTCACGATTTTTTTTTTTTTTTCCTTTTTTGAGACAGGGTTCCACTTCATTCCCCAGGCTGGAGGACAGTGACTGATCATGGATCACTGGTCAGTCTCATTCCTGGCCTCAAGCATCCCCTACCTCAGCCTCCTGAGTAGCTAGGACTACAGGCATAGGCCACCCTGCCCTGCTAATTTATTTTTGAAGAGACGGGGGTCTTACCTTGTTGTTCAGGCTGGTGTTCTAATGCCTGGCCTCAAGCAGTCCTCCTGCTTAGCCTCCCAAAGTGCTGAATACAGGTGTGAGCCACCATCCTGGCAGTAAATTCAGTATTAAAGAGTGATTGAATTAGAAGGCAACTGAGTTTTAGTTATAATCATGTAAGGAAATGATTATAGTATTAGAATACTTTCTATTGATTGATTGATTCAGGCCAGCCCTCAAGGAAATGTTCTTGATTTATTTGCAATTTTAGAGAACTTCAGGTTAAAATTTTTTTATGTATCTCCATTGTTAAGCATTAATTTTTATTTTTATTATTTATTTTTTTTACAGAGTTTACTACCTTGTACTGCTGTGTTATATGGAAAAGATTGGGAGAAACAGTTTGCTAATCTGCACATTGTTAAATGTTCCTCAGAACCAAAGAGCCCCACTTCCTTCTTGGTATAGACACATCAAGACTGCCAAGCAGGAATGGAAACTTGGGTTGCTGTTTTATGTTCTAATGGATCATCAGAATATATGATAAAGAATTTAAATGTACTACGAGAAATTTAGTGGATTATACTGGCTCTTCTATGGGAGTCAGATTTGCAAATCCTGTGAAGTGTATATTCAGCATGTACTGATGGCACTGTAAAATGTTGGGATGCTGCGAGTAGGCCAGAGAAAAACCTGTTCAGCTCTTCAAGGGTACCCTTCCAAATTTTTATCAGTTTTGATATTAATTGTTAAGATCATATTATTGTGGCTGGTACAGAAAAAGGTTGATGATGATGCATGTTTGGTGTTCTGGGATGCAAGGATGAATTCTCAGGATTTATCTGCAACTAAAGACCCACTTGTGCATATTCAGAGACACCTAGTGATGTGTCACTCAAGTTACGTTGTCCATTCCCAGCCAAAGTCCAACATGGTAGTCTCAGGTTCAATTGATGGCCTGGTAAATTTATTTGTATGTTGATAATGAGGAGGATAGGGCACTGGTTACAACAACATGGAACTCAATTTCATCAGTAAGCTGTATTGGTTTGGTCCTGGGAATGGTATAACAGAATTTTTACTGCAGACACATGATGAAGGATTTTATTGGTGGGATTCATTACATCATGCTGGATACTGATGAACCAGTTTACCTTTGAACATCCCAGGATGGTCCAGAGAGGCAGTAACATGAAAGGAATCTCCTTTGGACTATTGATTGGGCCTGTTATCAAGAAAAGAGCAGACACATTGGCATGTTATTGGAGGACAACGCAGGAAAGATTCACGGATGCAACTGCCGCACGTCAGGGGACTGACCCATGACTAGCTTCAGGGAGGGCAGGCTGCTACATCGTTCTTTCTGTTGGAATGGCAAGAGGCTTTGGTGACTGGGAGAAGAAGATGCACGATTGTTGCTTTGGAAACCTGGCGTATAGGAGAAGACCTTTACTAAGAAAGAGAGCATGAAAAGGAGCATCCTCTTTGCACCACGAGTACGAGTTCATGATAATGCATTCTTAGAAGAAAAAGCAGTGATAATCATTTTGGCACTTTGGTAGCTATTTAAGTTTCAAGAGTCCTTTTTTGTTTACTACCCCATGGTAGCATGTGTTTAAAGCTTTATTAGGAAAACAAGCAGTTAGTCAAACAATCTGGGCAAAAATCCGGGGAGAATGGTTTTTAATTCCTGGTCTTCAACATATTCTAAAAATTTTAAAAAGCCTCTAAGTAATAAAATCAGTGAGTTTTGAAAGTAAAATTTCTCATTTTAAAGAACCCATCTGTTAATGTAGTAATTGGTTTTTAAAAACTAGCCTCTGATAAGGACTTTTTAGTAAGGAGATACCCGGGTTAAAACTGATAGAAACAGGTGGTTGCTGCATTGTTTTAAGCCACCGTTTTTTTTACATTTCACTTGTTGTTAGTGTGTCTCGCCCCGCTCCGACTCTATTCTGTCATTTGCCGGAGCATCTCATCTCTTTAACCTCCCACCTCAGGTGTTCATAGGTGGAGTCCTTAACTCGCGTCTTTTCCCGTAGTATGTTCCTGCGTACCCTCGCCCTTCCCCTTTTTTCGACATCCCCTGCTCGGCATGGCTGTCCCCTGCGCCACCTCCTGTTTCTCCCTTTCCTCTTCCTCTGTTAGTCCTCGTACCCCGTGTTTTGCTGCTTGCCCGGCCGTTCTCTGGTCCTTGCGCTCACCGTGCATCCACCCCTGCACTGTTCTACTAGAGCCCTCCGACTTGGCGCACCTTCTCTATCTTTTCTTCCTGTTGTCTCCCACCTACATTTGCAGGAAACCCCTAGGACTTTTCCTCGTCCCTCTTTTCTCCTACCCCGTTTTTTCCCGACCGTCCTGTGCCATATTCCCTCCTCCCGTTTTGTTCCGCTTCCCTTTTCTTGCCTTTCCCACCCCATCCCCCCTACATTCACCTCGCAGCAGACCTCATGGATTTCTCCCGGCTTCCCCGCTCGCTCCCTGCACTCTGCGTTAGTATCAGCGCCAATTCTTCCTCCTTCTCGGCTCCATCACCCCCCCCTCTGGTGAGGGTGAAGGGCATGCGGTGAAAGAACCCACCAACCCATTGCGGCTGCCTCCTGCTGCTTCAAATCCTTCAGTACCTGGATTTTTGCTGTAATCCCTCAGAAGCCTCAAAAAGTGTGTTTTTCACATCTTTCCAACTATTCGTGCTATGGCAGTGAATGAAAAAATTAGTTTGAAAGATTACTAGGAGCACGTGCACATTCCTAACACAATTGGAAAGTGAAGCATATCAAAACAGTAGGGGCTTTTTTAAAATTAAAAATATTTAAAATTCAAAAGTGCATTGATAATTGTTTGGAAGATGCGGGTGAGAAAATATTCCTGAAAGTGGAACTGAAAAGAGACAAAGAGAAAAGATGAAACACAGAAGAGAATATAGGGGGCCAAACCAGCTAACAGTTTAGAAAGTGAAAAAAGTTGGCCGGGGGCGCGGTGGCTCAAGCTGTAATCCCAGCATTTGGGAGGCCGAGACGGGTGGGATCACGAGGTCAGGAGATCGAGACCATCCTGGCTAACTGGTGAAACCCCGTCTCTACTAAAAAATACAAAAAATAGCCGCAAGTGGCAGGCGCCTGTAGTCCCAGCTACCAGGAGGCTGAGGCAGGAGAATGGGGAACCCGGGAGGCGAGCTTGCAGTGAGCTGGATCCGGCAACTGCACTCAGCCTGGGCGACAGAGCGAGACTCCGTCTCAAAAAAAAAAAAAAAAAAAAAAAAGAAAGAAAGAAAGTGAACAAGTTTAAAAATAGAAATTGGAGGCAGTGGTTAGGACAAATACGCAGTAAATGACTTTTTAATGTTTTGTCTTTTTCCTCAACCTAATTTGTTTTTGTTTTTGTTTTGAGATGGAGTCCGCTGTCGCCAAGGCTGACTGCAGTGCACAGTCTCGGCTCACTGCAACCTCTGCCTCCGCAATTCAGTTGCTTCTGCTTCTGCTGCACTCAAAAAAGCCCTCCCAGTACTGGGACACAGGCGTGTGCCACAACACACCAACACCAGCTAATTTTGCATTTTTGAGTAGAGAGGGGTTTTTCACCAATGTGGGCCAGGCTGGCCTTTATCTCTTGACCTTGTGATCCAACTCCGCACCTCATCTCCCAAAGTGTCTGGGATTCCAGGCGTGAGCACTGCCCCTGGCCATCCTCACCCAAATCTTCATCTCGATTGTAAATCCCATAAATAATCCCCACGTGTCTAGGGAGAACACTGTGGGAGGTGATTGGATCCTGGCGTTGGTTTCCCCCTATGCTTTTCTTTGTGACTAGTGGGTGAGTTATCACAGATCTGATGGTTTTATAAAGGCTCTGGCCCCCTTAACTCCTCCTGTTTGTCCGAAGCGTGAGTGACGAAGTGCTTTGCTTCCCCTTTGCCTTCCGCCATGATTGTAGTTTCCCGTGATGCCTGCCCAGCCATGGCTGAACTCTAGTCATTAAAACCCTCTTTCCTTTATAAATTACCCAGTCCTTGGGCAAGATTCTTTTTATAGAGTGTGAAAATGGACCTATACAGTGGCTAATTCGAACTTCAATCTTTAGATTGAAGGCAAAAGGCATAGGTGTCAAGTGTAATGAATGAAAAAGATCCACATCAAGGCATAGCACTGTGAAGTTTCAGAACCCCCAGAGTAAGTAGAAAATTCTGCAAGTGTCCAGAAAAAAAAAATCACTTAGGAACGGATTTACATTTGTGTTAGACTTCTGAATTAGCAAATCTGGATGACAAAAGATGGTGGATCAATGCCTTCAGAGTTCTGAGGATAGATTCCTACCTATTTGAATTTCCAGCTCTCCAAACTCATGCAGTAAATAGATGATAAATTTTTTGAGATATCCCTTGTCAAATAAGTATTTCCTAGTTCTCTGAACCTCAGGAACCAAATTGATAAAGCTAACAAAGTATCCATTTGTAACCAAACTCTCATTGACTAAACCCAGGAAATAGTAATTCTATGACCAATCAGGCTGTCTTCACACATGAAGTTCAAAACATTGCAGGCATACAAAATCTCAAATTTTCCTCTCCATGCCATTTTTTTCAAAGGCTGCTGAAGGATATACTCCACAGAAATTAAGGAAGTAAATCAAGGAAGAGCAGAGATAGCAAAAATCAGGGAACCAACCCAGCACTGTGGCAAGATAACAGCTTTGCAGCACTAGAGTATTCAGTCCAGATTGGAGCAGGACAGAGGCTATCAGGAGGGAGCTGTCCAGGGAGAAAAATCAACTTGCAGGTTACTCAGTGCATTTGACCATGTGGAGAACAGTGTAAATAGTATAAAGTGGATTTAACTCACCAATTAAAAGAGACCCTCAAAAAGATAGGTTGGTACAAAAATAATTGCACCAACCCATAGAATACTAACCAATAGACTACTAGAATGAGAGAAAATGTTGGCAAATCATAGATAAGGAACTATGGAGAAATCTTAAAACTCAATATTGAAAAGACAACCCAATTTTAAAATTGATCAAAGGATCTGAATAGACGTTTCTCCAAAGAAGGTATACAAATGGCCAGTATGCGCATGCGAAGATACTCAATATCATTAGCAGAGAAATGCAAAACACTTTACACCCATTAGGTGGCTATAATAGTAATAAAAATTGTGTCTTCTAAAGATGTGGGAAGTTAGAACCTTTATACACTGCTGGTGGGAATGTACAATGGTGGAGCTGAAAACAGTTTAGAAGTTCCTCAAGCAATTGTACGATTGCCATTTGACCTGGCAATTCCATTCCTGGGTATATGCCCAGAAGAATTGAAAACATGTCCACACAATAACTTGAACATAAGTGTTCATAGTAACATTCATACTAGCCAAAAGGTGGAAACAATCCAAGTGTTCATCAGTAGATGAATGGATAAACAATGTGGGCAGTGCGCGGCTTTCAGGCAGGCAGGCGCGCTTTGGCGAGGTAGGAGCAATGTGGGCTGGGAACGCCTGGCGCGCGACACTCTCCGGGGTGCCCTGCGGGGCGGCGCGCAGTCAGCACTGGCCCAGCTGTGTGGCATTCTGGAGGGGGAGCTGGAAGGGATCCGCGGAGCTGGCACCCGGAAGAGTGAGCGCGTCATCACGTCCTGTTAGGGGCCGCAATCCGCGTGGACGGCGTCTCCGGAGGAATCCTTAACTTCTGTGCCAACAACTACCTGGGCCTGAGCAGCCACCCCGAGGTGATTCAGGCAGATCTGAAGGCTCTTTGGAGCTGGCCTTATCTGTGTCTGCTTCATCCGTGGAACCCAAAGCATCCACAAGAATCTAGAAGCAAAAATAGCCCGCTTCCACCAGCGGGAGGATGCCATCCTCTATTCCAGTTGTTGTGACGCCAATGCCGGCCTCTGAGGCCCTGCTGACCCCTGAGGACGCAGTGCTGTCGGACGAGCTGAACTATGCCGCCATCATCCAGGGCATCCGCCTGTGCAAGGCCCACTGGTAACCGCTATCGCCACCTACACGTGGCCGACCTAGAAGCTGCAGGAGGCCTAGAAGCATCTGCTGCGCCTGGTGGCCACCAATGGGGCCTTCTTCATGGATGGCGACAGCATACCTCCACAAGAGATCTGCCGCCTCGCCTCTAGACATGGCGCCCTGGTCTTTGTGGATGAATGCCATGCCACTGGCTTCCTGGGACCCACAAGAGGGGGCACAGATGAGCTGTTGGACGTGATGGGCCAGGTCACCATCAACTCCTCCCTGGGGAAGGCCCTGGGTGAAGCAACAGGGGGCTACACGACAGGGCATGGGCCCCTGGTGTCCCTGCTGCCGCCCGGCCCTACCTCTTCTCTAACAGTCTGCCACCTGCTGTTGTTGGCTGCCCTTCCAAGGCCCTAAATCTGCTCCTGGAGAGCAACACCATCATCCACTCTATAGCTGCCAGGACCCAGTGATTCTGTAGTTAAGATGGAAGCTGCTGGATTCACCATCTCGGGAGCCAGTCACCCTATCCGCCCTGTGATGCTCGATGATGCCCAGCTGACCTCTCACATGGCGGATGACATGCTGAAGAGAGGCATCTTTGTCATTGGGTTCAGCTACCCGTGGTCCCCAAGGGCAAGGCCCGGATCTGGGTACAGATCTCAGCAGTGCACAATAAGGAAGACATTGACTGCCACGTGGAGGCCTTCATGGAAGTGGGGCAGCTGCATGGGGCACTGCCCTGAGCTCTGAGTAGGGACGAGCAGACCATGGTCCACCTACTGCCACAGGATCAATGGAGGTTTTCGATCAGCCCAGACCAGAGGCTCTGAGCCCTGAACCAAAGTCCCAGAGCTGGGCTGGGATGTGGCATGTGCTGAGGGCTGTGAGAATGTGAAACAACAGTATGAAAATTGGCTGTGAAAAAAACAAAACAACAAAACAAACAATGTGGTATAGCCATTCACCGGAATATTATTCAGCCACAAAAATGAATGAATTTTTTTTTTTTTTTTTTTGAGACAGAGTCTCACTCTGTCGCCCAGGCTAGAGTGCAGTGGCACGATCTCAGCTCACTGAAACATCTGCCTCCCATGCTTCAAGTGATTCTCCTACCTCAGGCTCCAAGTAGCTGGGATTATAGGTGCACACCACTATGCCTGGCTAATTGTTGTATTTTTAGTAGAGATGGGGTCTCACTGGGTTAGCCAAGCTGCTCTCAAACTCCTGACCTCAAATGATCCACCCACCTCGGCCTCCCAAAGTGCTGGGATTACAGGCATGAGTCTTCACACCCTGGCCCCAAATACTGATATTGATACATGCCACAACTTGGATGAATCCTGAAAACATGCTAAGTAAAAGCCACAAAAGACCATATATTGAACCATTCCCTTTATATGAAATGGCCAAAATAATGAAATCTATAGGGAAAGAACATGTGTCAGAGGTTACCTTGGTCTGGGAGGAGGGGAGAAGGATGGGATGATTGGTGGGTGGCAGCTGAAGGGTTTGAGATTTCTTTGGGGGGGGTATTAAAAGTGACTGTGGTGATAGTTGTATAACTATGAATATACTAGGAACCATTGAATTGTACACTTTAAATAAATGAATTCTATCTCAGTAAAAGCTGTTACCAAAAACAAAACAAAACAAAAATGCCAAATAGGAAACAAAAGCCAGGGCAGCTATCTTAATAACTTATAAGGCTGATGTAATGTTGATCCCAAACCAGATAAAAATGAAAATAGTTCCATTTTGCTTAGCAATATGTATTCACATTTAAAAATATTCGGGACCAAATTCAATGGTATCTTTAAAAAGAAAAAACATGACCAAGTAGACTTTGAGGAATACCAGCATGACTCAAAATAGGAAAATCTATGACAGTGATAGACAAAGGGAAAAAACAAAATCAAGATTATCTTTTTGTTTTTGAGACCAAGTTTCACTCTTTTTGCTCAGGCCGGAGTGCAATGGCTCAATCTGCGCTCACTGCAACCTCTGCCTTCCAGGTTCATGCAATTCTCCTGCCTCAGCCTCCCAAGTAGCTGGGATTACAGGCACCCACCACCACACCCAGCTAATTTTTTTTGTATTTTTAGTAGAGATGGGGTTTCGCCAGGCTGGTCTTAAACTCCTGACCTCAGGTGGTCCACCCACCTCTGCCTCCGAAAGCGCTGGGATTATAGGCGTGAGCCACTGCGCCTGGCCAAAATTTTCTTAATTGATACAGAAAAACATGGGAAAGTTTCACAACTATTTATGAAAAATATAAACATCAACTTAGCAATAGAGTGTGTGTGTGTGTGTGTGTGACAGGGTCTTGCTCTGTTGCCCAGACTGGAGTGCAGTAGTGCAATCTTGGCTCACTGCAACCTCTACCTCCTGGATTCAAGCAGTTCTCCTGCCTCAGTCTCCTGAGTAGCTGGGACTACAGGTGCACGCCACCACGCCTGGCTAAGTTAGCAATACAGTACTTCAACCTGGTGAAAGTTTATACAATAAAAACCTACAGTAGGGACCGGGTGTGCTGGGTCACACCTGTAATCCCAGCACTTTAGAAGGCCAGGGCAGGCACAGTGCTTCAGCCCAGGAATTTGAGACCAGCCTAGGCAACATGGCAAAATCCCATCTCTACAAAAATTAAAAATAGATATACAAAAAGTTAGCCAGGTGTGGTGGTGTGTTCCTGTAGTCCCAGTTACTTGGGAGGCTCAGGTGGGAGGCTACAGTGAGCCATGATCTCACCACTGCACTCCAGCCTGGGTGACAGAGTGAGACTGTGTCTCAAAACAAAAACAAAAACCTACAGTAAACATTATATTTAGTGGAGAAATGTTAGATTCAATGCATTCCTTTTGAGACCACGACTCACTGGAGAGGCTATCGTAGTAGTATGGATCCTGATTAATACTATAGGAAAGAAAAACAATTATAGCATGTAAGGATTAGAAGAGAAGAGAAAACAAAACCTCTCCTTTGCAAGTGATATCTGCCTAAAAAATTCAACCATCAACAAACTATTCTAACTCCTAAGAGATTCGGCAAGGTCACCAGTATAGATCAGATCAGCCAAGCGAAAATTCAAAGCATATCATTTCACAATAGGTATAAAAATGTAAAATATCAAGGAATTAACCAAGGTTACACAAGGTCTATTTGAAGAAAACTTTAAAACTCTAATGAAGACATAGAAAATAATCTAAGGAACATTCTTTGCTTCCAATGAGATGGCAATATTATAAAAGTGAACATTCTAAATTTAATGTGAAAAAGCAGATTACATTAATCCCAATAAAAATTCTGGTTGGATTTTTTGATGAACTCAAGCTTACTTTAAAATGTATATGGAAGGGCCGGGCACAGTGGCTCACGCCTGTAATCCCAGCAGTTTGGAGGCCGAGGCTGGTGGATCACTTGAGGTCAGGAGGTGGAGACCAGCCTGACCAACATGGTGAAACCCCATTTCTACTAAAAATACAAAAATTAGCTGGGCATGGTGGCACACGCCCATAATCCCAGCTACACAGGAGGCTGAGGCAGAAGAATCGCTTGAACCTAGGAGGCGGAGGTTGCAGTGAGCCAAGATTGCTCCATTGCACTCCAGCCTGGGCGACGAGCGAAACTCCATCCCCTCAAAAAAGAGATGATTTTCCCTACTAAGATACTAGATACTAAGACATTCTACGAAATCATAGTAGTAACAACTGTGACATGACCTAAAATAATGCAAATGAATAGAGTCCAGAGACAACCCATGGATATATGGCAATTTAATATTTACAAAGATGACACCATGAAAAAGGAAGAGTTTTTATTAGATGGTGTTGAGGATACTGGCTTGCTAGAGAAAAATGAAACTAGATCTTTTTCTTTGTCTTTTTTCTTTTCTTTCCTTTTTTTTTTTTTTTTTTTTTTTTTTTTGAGACAGAGGTTCGCTCTTGCACCCAGGCTGGAGTGAAGTGGCGTGACCTCGGCTCACTGCAACCTCCAACCCCACTGGGTTCAAGCAATTATCCTGCCTCAGCCTCCCGAATAGCTGGGATTATAGGTGTCTGCCACCACGCCCAGCTAATTTTTGTTTTTCTTGTTTTTGTTTCTGTTTTTTGAGACAGAAATTTGCTATTGCTGCCCAGGCTGGAGTGCAATGTTGCAGTCTCGGCTCACTGCAACCTCTGCCTGCTGGGTTCAAGCAATTCTCCTGCCACAGCCTCCCGAGTAACTGGGATTACAGGTGCCTTCCACCAAGCCCAGCTAATTTTTGTATTTTTAGTAGAGATGGGGTTTCACGATGTTGGTCAGGCTGGTCTTGAACTCCTGACCTCAGGTGATCCACCTGCCTCAACCTTCCAAAATGCTAGGATTACAGGCATGAGCCACTGTGCCCAGCCGAAGTTAGATCCCTTCATGACACAAAGCTATACTCCAGATATATTAAATGGCAAAAGGTTAAAACTGTAATAGAAGAAAGTGTTGGAAAGGCTGTGTGTGGTGGCTCATGCCTATAATTCCTTCACTTTGGGAGGCCAAGGTGGGTGGATTACTTGAGTTCAAGACCAGCCTGGGCAACATGTTAAAACCCCATCTCTACAAAAAATACAAAAATTAGCCGGACATAGTGGTGCGTGTCTGTAGTCCCAGCTACTCAGGAGGCTGCGGTGAGAGAATTGCTTGAATTGCTTAATTCCAGGGTGTTGAGGCTGTGGTGAGCCATGATCGAGCCACTGCAAGCCAGCCTGGGCAATAAAGCGAGACCCTGTCCCAAAAGATAAAATAAGGAAATGAAAATTTTAAATGGCCACTTTATACTATTTAGAGTTACAAAAATTGTAAAATTGAATGACACCAAATGTTGGAGGCATGTGGGCCTGAAGAAACCCAACTTGCACCACTGATGAAAGTGTAAACAGCCAGGCGCGGTGGCTCACGCCTGTAATCCCAGCACTTCGGGAGGCCGAGGTGGACCAATCAGAAGGTCAGGAGTTTGAGACCAGCCTGGCCAATATGGTGAAACACTGTCTCTACTTAAAAATAGAAAAATTAGCTGGGCGTGGTGGCAGCCACCTGTAGTCCCAGCTACTCAGGAGGCTGAGGCAGGAGAATGCCGTGAACCCGGGAGGCTTGCAGTGAGCTGAGATCACGCCACTGCACTCCAGCCTGGGTGACAGAGTGAGACTCCGTCTCAAAAAAAAAAAAAAAAGTGTAAATGGATGTACCTATTCTGGAGAGCAAGAACATACCTAAGTGTTCATGTACCCTCTGACCTAGTAATTGCTGTGCTTGGTGTAATATCCCAAAGAGATTTTCATAAACATCCATTATTGGGAATTATTTTTGACATCATGGGGTTGGAGACAACCTGGATATCTACACCTGGAGAAAGGTAAAAATGTGGTGAATGTACACAATGAAGTAGCAATAGTTAAAAACCACAGACAAGATGTACACTTAGCCATATGGCTCAATCATAAAACATAGTACCCAGTGAAAGCAGGAAGAATGCATGTGTGGGGAAAACCATTTATATTAATTAAAATATTATAACTAACAATTCACTTTATGCAAGAACTCATAACAATTTTATGTATTAACACCATAGAATGGTTACCTGGCATGGGGAGAAAGGAATGGGAGTGGGTATAGAAATAAAAGGGAGGGAGTTGGGTGGGTCATTCGAGGTTGGGAGTTCAAGACCAGTCTGGCCAACATGACGAAAACCCCATATCTACTCAAAATACAAAAATTAGCCGGGCGTGGTGGTGCACACCTGTAATCCCAGCTACTCGGGAGGTTGAGGCAGGAGAATCTCTTGAATCTGGGAGGTGAAGGTTGCAGTGAGCCGAGATGGTGCCACTGCACTCCAGCTTCGGCAACACAGTAGTGAGACTCTGTCTCCAAAAAAAAAAAAAAAAAAAAGAAAGAAAGAAAGAAAGAAAAAGGGAGGAAGGCAGAGGGAGAAAGAAAAGAAATTTGAAAAGAAAGTCACTTTGAATAGATATTGGTGTGTTTGGGGGCTAGTAACAGGCACACAGAAAACATACAAATGTGGCCAGACTAAGTGGCTCACTTCTGTAATCCCACCACTTTGGGAGGCTGAAGTAGGAGGACCACTTGAGTTCAGGAGTTCGTGACCAGCCTGGGCAATATAGTGAGACCCCATTCCTACATAAAATTTTAAATTTCCGGCGAGGCACGGTGACTGATGCCTGTAATCCCAGCACTATGGGAGGCTGAGGCAGGCGGATCACCTGAGGTCAGGAGTTTGAGACCAGCCTGCCCAACATGGCGAAAGCCCATCTCTGCTAAAAATACAAAAATTAGTTTGGTGTGGTGGCAGGCACCTGTAATCCCAGCTACTCAGGAGGCTGAGGCAGGAGAATCACTTGAACCTGGGAGGTGGAGGTTGCAGTGAGCCAAGATCATACCGCTGCACTCCAGCCTGGGCAACAGAGTGAGACTCTGTCTCAAAAAAAACAAACAAAAAAAATTACCTCACGTAAATTCAGAAGTGGGACATTTCCAGGATGGGTTGTGAGCAAGAATCCAAATTCTTACCTTTTTTCTTTTTTTGGAGATGGGGTCTCACTGTGTTGCCCAGGCTGGCCTTCAACTCCTGGGCCCAGGGAATCTTCCCACTTCTGCTTTCCAAGTAGCTGGAGCTATAGATGACTGCCACCCGCCGGTCCCCCACCCCGGCTCTCCATTTTTTTGTTCTGCAAATCTTCAGCTTGTCAGCTAGTTACCTTCAAGTTCATAAGATGACTGTAACAGTACTAGTGATCACGTCCACATTCAACAACATCCAGTGGAAGAGGGTCTATTTCTCTGCCTATGATTCTCTTTTTTTTTTTTTTAGACAGAGTTTCATTCTGTTGCCCAGGCTGGAGTACAGTGGCACATTCAGCTCACTGCAGCCTCGAACTCCTAGGCTCAAGTGATCCTCCTGCTTCAGCCTCCCAAAGCGTTGGTTTACAGGTGTGAGCCAATGTGCCCGACCAGGAGAAAATCTTGTACCTCTTGTGAACTCACTTTCAACACTATGTTAGTCCAACTACCACCACAATTACCACTGAGCCTCAAACTCTTTCCCCAACTGGTCTCAAGTGGCCCCAACAACTCATGTCCTTGCCTAATTAGTGAACCTGCATTTCTGTATACACACCTGCGCATCACTGCTCCCTTGCTCTCTAAGAGAAAATTCAGAAAGAAGCTGAAAATATATCCACATATATATGGATATATATTCTCATGTATATGAGAATATATACATTACATATATATGATATATATACACACACACACAAATTAGCCTGGCGTGGTGGTGCACACCTGTAGCCGCAGCTACTTGGGAGACTAAGGTGGGAGGATGGCTTGAGCCCAGGAGGCAGAGGTTACAGGCAGCTGAGATCATGCCACTGCACTCCAGCTTGGGTGACCGAGTCAGACCCTGTCCCGAAAAGAAAAACAAAAGAAAACAAAAGCTGTGGGAATTATTAGATTGCATATTCTGTTGGACAGTGGCACCTAGGTATTGTTGTTGTGTTTGTATTTGTTGCTATTTCTATTTACTTACAGTCTGCCTTTTTTCTCTCCTCCAATACTACTTTTATGAGTCTATACTATTAGTTTGTTTTCTCTTTAAAGATCTGATCAGGGCCAGGCGCAGTGGCTCACACCCGTAATCCCAGCACCTTGGGAGGTGGAGGCGGGTGTTATCACGAGGTCAGGAGTGGGAGACCAGCCTGACCAACATGATGAAACTCCGTCTCTACTAAAAATACAAAAATTAGCCGGGAGTGGCAGCACGCACCTGTAGTCCCAGCTACTTGGGAGGCTGATGCAGGAGAATCACTTGAACCAGGGAGGCAGAGGTTACAGTGAGCCGAGATCACACCACTGGATTCCAGCCTAGGCAACAGAGCAAGACTCTGTCTCAGAAAAAAAAAAAAAAAAGATCTGATCACTGATCACTGGAAAACCCTACTTTCCTTTAAAAAACTTGAAGTTCAGGGCTGGGCACAGTGGCTCGCACCTGTAATTCCAGCACTTTGGAAGGCCAATGCAGGCAGATTGCTTGAGCTCAGGAGTTTGAGACAACTAGCCTGGGCAATATAGTGAGACCCCATCTCTGCAAAAAAACAAAAAAACTAGCCAGGTGTGATGGTGTACATCTGTGGTTCCAGCTACTCAAGAGGCTGAGGTGGTTGGATCACTTGGGCCTGGAGGTTGAGGCTGCAGAGCACCGTGATCACACCATTGCGCTCCGGCCTGGGTGACAGGGAGAGACGTCTCAAAACCAAAAAAAAACAAACAAACAGCAACAACATCTGGAAGTTCAGCCATTGCTCTAAAGCATTAATATATTCATGCAACTTTATTAGGTGAATTCCCCAATAAGTTACTGAAAGCAACAGTATAAATGTTAGTTGGTCCACTGTTATTTTACCATTATTGTACCAGCAGACTGGTCCACATAAAAACAGAGAGAAATAAGAAATGAAGTAAATAGGCCGGGTGCGGTGGCTCACGCCTGTAATCCCAGCACTTTGGGAGGCCGAGGTGGGCAGACCACAAGCTCAGGAGATCGAGACCATTCTGGCTAATACGGTGAAACCCCGTCTCTACTAAAAAAAACACAAAAAAATTAGCTGGGCGTGGTGGCAGGCGCCTGTAGTCCCAGCTACTCGGGAGGCTGAGGCAGGAGAATGGTGTGAATCTGGGAGGAGCTTGCAGTGAGCCGAGATCGCACCACTGCACTCCAGCCTGGGCGACAGAGTGAGACTCTGTCTCAAAAAAAAAAAAAAAAGAAAAAGAAAAGGAAAAGAAATGAAATAAATACATATTACACACATATTTGCTTTCAACTACCTCTTACCAGCTGGATTACAAAGAACATTCAACCAAAGCCAAGCATTTCCCTTCCTTCCTCCCTCCCTCCCTCCCTCCCTCCCTCCCTCCCTTCCTTCCTTCCCTCCTTCCTTCCTCTTTTTAAGACAGTGTTTCACTCTGTCATTCAGGCTGGAGTGCAGTGACACCATTTACAGGCAGGCAGCACCATGCCCAGATCATTTTTGTATTTTTTGTAGAGACGGTTTCACCATGTTGCCAAGGCTAGTCTCAAACTCCTGATCTCAAGCTATCCACCTGCCTAGGCCTTCCAAAGTACTAGGATTACAGGCATGAGCCACTGCCCCAGGTCTAAGTATTTCAAGAGAAAATTACACTAAAAATAATTGAGGCCAGGCGCGGTGGCTCACGCCTGTAATCCCAGCACTTTGGAAGGCCAAAGTGGGCAAAGCACGAGGTCAGGAGTTCAAGACCAGCCTGGCCAATATAGTGAAACCCGTCTCTACTAAAAATACAAAAAAAAATTAGCCGGGCGTGGTGGTGTGCGCCTGTAGTCCTAGTTGTAGTCCCGGCTACTCGGGCGGCTCAGGCAGAAGAATTGCTTGAACCCAGGAGGCGGAGGTTGCAGTGAGCTGAGATCGCACCACTGCACTCCAGCCTGGGTGACAGAGTGAGACTGCATCTCATAATAATAATTCAAATAACAGCTTTTTGGTTTGGAATTTGGTATTCTAGTTTAATTACACTAACAGATCGTCAGGCTGTAGTTGTTTTGTTTGCTTTGTGTTTTACTGCTAAATTTTATTTGAGATGTTTTCTGTGATGAAAATGCTGAAGAAAAGTTTGTAGCCCCAAATCTGACGTTGGCTCAAATGTCCTTTTTAAGCTGAATTGTTTGTTGTCAACTTGGCATCACAAACACCCCCATTTTAAGGGTTTCTCTGCATTGCAGAGAATCTAGGAACTGCGTTTCTCAGAATCCTCTTTCCTATCCAGTTTAGTCTGGCACATTCACTAATAAGAGGCATTCATGTGAGTATTGAAAGGTCAAAAAGAAATGAGGCTATTATAGGCCGGGTGCAGTGGCTCACGCATGTAATCCCAGCACTTTGGGAGGCCGAGGCGGGTGGGTTACGAGGTCAGGAGATCAAGACCATCCTGGCTAACACGGTGAAACGCCGTCTCTACTAAAAATACAAAAAGACAAAAAAAAAAAAAAAAAAAAAAAAAATTAGCAGGGCGTAGTGGCGGGTGTCTGTAGTCCCAGCTACTCAGGAGGCTGAGGCAGGAGAATGGCGTGAACCCGGGAGGCGGAGCTTGCAGTGAGCCGAGATCACGCCACTGCAGCGAGACTCCGTCTCCAAAAAAAAAAAAAAAAAAAAATACAGAAAATTAGCTGGGTGTGGTGGCGCGTGCCCCTGTAATCCCATCTATTTGGGAGGCTGAGGCAGGAGAATAGCTTGAACCCGGGAGGTGGAGGTTGCGGTGAGCCGAGATCGTGCCATTGTACTCCAGCCTGGGCAACAAGAGCGAAACTTCATCTCAATCTGTCAATCAATCAATCAATCAATCAATAATGAGGCCATTATTATATAAGACAAGCAAAGGCAGATAACTGGGCATATATGAATTTTAACACAGTTTCTTGTTGAGCTTCCAGAGAACCAGTTTTTATGCTGCTACAGGTTATGATTTCATAGAAGTCTGTGAGATTTACCACAAATTCAAGAGAAGCTCTTAAGAACTTAACAACTACCTACTCCAGTGCTGTAGGTCTGATATTTGATATTCTAGGAATTACAATGATTATGTAAGCCTTTAATTGATTATTCATGAAGGGGCTGGGCATGGGGTGCAAGTCCCAGCTACTCAGGAGGCTGAGGTCGGAGGATCACTTGAGGCCTGGAGTTCAAGGTTGTAGTGTGCTATGATTGCACCTGTAATCACTGCACTTCGGCCTGAGCAACATAGCAATATCTCATCTCTAAAAAGTGTGAAATTAATTAAAGAAAAATCATGAAAGGAGGAATCATCTTTGGGAAAAAATAATATCATCTGGGCCACATGTGTGTGCACACACACACACAATGTCTGACATTCAATACAAAATAGGCATGTAAAAAGACAACCCCAGCCAGGCGTGGTGGCTCACGCCTGTAATCCCAGCACTTTGGGATGCCGAGGCAGGAGGATCACCTGAGGTTGGGAGTTGGAGACCAGCCTGACCAACATGCAGAAAGCCCGTTTCTACTAAAAATACAAACGTAGCTGGGCTTGGTGGCGCCTGCCTGTAATCCCAGTTACTCTGGAGGCTGAGGCAGGAGAATTGCTTCAACCCAGGAGGTAGAGGTTGCGGTGAGTCAAGATCAAGCCATTGCACTCCAGCCTGGGCAACAAGAGTGAAACTCCGTCTCAAAAAAAAAAAAAAAGAAAGAAAATACAAAACCGTAGACTGATAATCTAGAGGGAAAAAACATGCAATAAAAGGAGATCCAAAGATTAGCATTTGCAGAAAAAGGCTTAAAATAATAATTTAGGAACTTCCTGAATGAAAAAAATTTAAAAATAATTACTGATTAACACATGAAACATTTAAAAAGATGAAAAGGTGGATATCAACAGTAACATATCTATAAAAATTCAAACGGACATTCTGTCACTAAGTTAACTCAATGGATGAATTTAACATCTAATCAGATACAACAGAAGACTAAGACAGGTCAATTAAAAATATTCAGAAAAAGCCAGGCACAGTGGCTCACGTCTGTAATCCCAGCACTTTGGGAGGCTGAGGCGGGTGGATCACGAGGTCAGGAGTTGAAGACCAGCCTGGCCAAGATGGTGAAACCCTGTCTCTACTAAAAATACAAAAATTAGCCGGGTGCCGCAACAGGCGCCTGTAATCTCCGCTACTCAGGAGGCTGAGGCAGGAGAATTGCTCCCCAAGAAGCGGAGGTTGCAAGGAGCAGAGATGGTGCCACTGTACTCCAGCCTGGGTGACAGAGCAAGACTCCGTCTCAAAAAACAAACAAACAAAAAAAACAGAAAAGAAATACAACCATGCATCACTTAATGATGGGAATACATTTTGAGAAATGCATCATTAGACAACTTTGTTGTGAGAACATGATAGAGTATACTCACACCACCTAGATGGTATAGCTTACTGCACACCTAGGCTATATGGTATATCCAATTGTTCCTAGGCTGCCAACCCGCACAGCATGTTACTGCACTGAATACCATAGGCAATTGTAACACAATAGTAAGTAAACATACAGAAGGAGATGGGCTCTGTGGCTAATGCCTGTAATCCCAGCACTTTGGGAGACCGAGGCAGGCGGATCACCTGAGGTCAGGAGTTTGAGGCCAGCCTGGCCAACACGGTGAAACCCCATCTCTACTAAAAACACAAAAATTAGCCGGACATGGTGGCAGGCGCCTGTAATCCCAGCTACTTGGGAGGCTGAGGCAAGAGAATCGCTTGAACCCAGGAGGTGGAGGTTGTAGTGAGCTGAGATCTTGCCACTACATACAGAAGGTGAGGTGAAAATACCCATTATGATCTTATGGGACTTCCATCATATATGTGATCTGTCACTGAAATGTCATTATGTGGCATATGACTGCAGAAGCATGGTATGTATAAACCTTACTAGCTTTTTGGAAAGCTTTGCTTTCAGGAGACAATATTTGAACTGAGACCTGAAAGATAAGGAGTTAAAAAGTTGAAGGCAGCACATTCTTGGCAGAGGAAACAGCAAGTATACAAACCTGAGGTAGAATTTAAAAGACTTGGATATATTCATGGAAGATGGCATATTGTATCCATTCCCACCCTAATTTTTCTTTGAGAGGCTAAACAATATTAGCAAATAAGCTACATTTATATATATAGTTATTAAAACAGTCTTGATCTGTCGCTCAGGCTAGAGTACAGTGGCATGATCCCAGTTCACTGTAGCCTTAAATTCCTAGGCTCAAGTGATCCTCCTGCCTCAGCCTTCTGAGCAGCTAGGACTACAGGAGCATACCACCATGCTGGCTACTTTTTTTTGTTTTTAGTTTTTGTGTAGAGACAAGGTCTCTCTATATTGTGCAGGCTGGTCTCAAACTCCTAGGCTCAAGTGATCCTCCTGCCTCAGCTTCCACAATGGTAGGATTACAGGTGTGTGAGCCACCACACACCTGTGCATTATTATCTAAGGAGTCCCTGCCTTTGAAGTCATTCTCCATTACACCACCCTGATTATTTTGTTCCTAGCAATGATCACAGTCTATACTTTTGCTTACTTATTTAATACCTGTCTCACTTGCTAAAATGATTGGGTCGTTGAGGGCAATGATCTTGTCCACTGTTCATTACTGTATTCGTTAGCCAATGCTTGACATTAATGAATACTTGTAGGGTGACTGAACCTTATAAAACCTATTCTTTCAGATTTGAAGTTAATTAGCAGATTGAACAGCAGTAATAGTTTGTATATTTGTATTTGCTGTACACTAGAAGAAACTGTCCCTCTAAATCAAATAGTATGATATTGGAGAGAAGGGCCAAAGGAGAAACAAAGTCAAATTTTAGCAGTTAAACTTTTTTTTTTTTTTTTTTGTTTTTTTTTTGAGATGGAATCTCACTCTGTCACCTGGGCTAGAATGCACTGGCTCAATCTCGGCTCACTGCAACTTCCGCCTCCCAAGTTCAAGTGATTCTTCTGCCTCAGCCACCCGAGTAGCCGGGATTACAGGCACCCACCACTACACCCAGCTAATTTTTTGTATTTTTAGTAGAGAAGGACTTTCACCATATTGGCCAGGCTGGTCTTGAACTCCTGACCTCACCTACCTCGGCCTCCCAAAGTGCTGGGATTACAGGCTTGAGCCACCATGCCGGCCAGCAGTTAAACTTGATAAACTAACCTGATGTCCTGATGTGGAGAAAGTAGGACAGATGAAAAAGTGAAGAAGCTGGAGTTGGTCCCTCAATGCCCCACCATGCCCAGATATGGCCAGACATGACAGTGGGAAAGCCAAGTTCTGGAGAAATCCATCGTTATCACCATGCCTTCCTTTTGAATCATGCTTTAGTGTTGGCCATCCTGCACACACATCATTGCCTTTAACCCTTGCAAAGCTCTTTGCAATAGGAAGCATGATCTTCACTTTACCAGGGAGGACACGGAGGCTTAGAGGTTACATGTAAGCCCTAGGTCACACAGCTAGGAATTAGCAGTGCCAGGTCTGCAACCCTGACCTTCTAATTGATTCCACTTCACTACTACCATACCCACAGCTGCTCCGTATTAACTATGTGACTTTTCTTTCTTTTTTTTTTTGAGACGGTTCTCTGTTATTGCCCAGGCAACAACATCATGCAGTGGCGTGACCTTGGCTCACCTCAACCTCTGCCTCCTGGGTTTAAGTGATTCTCCTGCTTCAGCTTCCCAAGTAGCTGGAATTACAGGCATGTGCCACCACGCCCAGCTAATTTTTTATTTTTAGTAGAGATGGGTTTCTCCATGTTGGTCAGGCTAGTCTCGAACTCCAATCTCAGGTGATCCGCCTGCCTCGACCTCCCAAAGTGCCGGGATTACAGGCATGAGCCACTACACACGGCCTGACTTCTTAAGAGACAGGGTCTTGTTATATTGCCTAAGCTGGCTTTGAACTCTTGGGCTCAAGCAATCCACTTGCCTCAATCTCCTGAGCATGTTAACTTTCATTTGTGTGTGTGTATGTGACAAGATCTTGCTATATTGCCCAGGGTGATCATGAACTCCTGGCTTCAAGTAATCTTCCTGAATAGCTGGGATAACAGGCTCCAGCCACTGTACTGGAGTTAAAGTATTTTTTTTTATTTATTTTTAATTGCAGACCGGGCACGGTGGCTCACACCTGTAATCCCAGCACTTTGGGAGGCTGAGGAGGGCAGATCACTTGAGGCCAGGCATTCGAGACCAGCCTGACCAACATGGTGAAACATTTATCTACTAAAAATACAAAAATTAGCCCTGGGTGTGGTGGCACGTGCCTGTAATCCCAGCTACTTGGGAGGCTGCGGCAGGAGAATGGCTTGAACCCAGGAGGCGGAGGTTGCAGTGAGCCGAGATCACGCCACCACACTCAGGCCTGGGCAACAGAGTGAGACACTGTCTCAAAAAAAAAAAAAAAAAAAGAAAAGAAAAGAAAAAGAAAAAATTGTGGCAAACACATGTAATATAAAATTCACTCACTTAACCATTTTGTAAGTGTAGAACTAAGTAATGTTAACTGTATTCACATTGTTGTGTAACAGATCTCTGGAACTTTTTCATCCTGCAAAACTGAAACTCTGTACGCATCAAACAACTCCTTATTTCTCCTTCCTGCCAGTGCCAGGGAACCATCATTCTACTTTCTGTGTCCAGGATTTCTACTCTAGATATTTCACGTAAGTGGAATCCTACAGAATCTGTCCCTTTATAACTGGCTTATTCATTCAGCATAATACTCGCAAGGTTCCTCCATGTTGTAGCATGTGGCAGGATGTCCTTCTGTTTCTAAGGCTGAATAATATTCCATTGTATGTATATGTCACATTCTCTTTATCCTTTCATGTGTTCACAGACATTTGGGCTGCTTCTACCTCTTGCCAATTGGGAGTAATACTGCAATGAACATGGGTGTACAAATATCTCATCAAGATCCTGCTTTCAGTTCTTTTGGATATATACTCAGAAGTGGAATTCCTGGATCATATGGTAATTCTATTTTTAGTTTTTTGAAGAATCATGTTAACTTTTAAACAAATAGCCCCATTCTCATGGAGTGTAGTGCAATATGTGAAGAGGTGGCATATTGCCTTCCCTCTAATTAAATTGAAAATAGCAATCATGCTCATATATAACCATTAAAATATGTTTAAACTTCTTACTTAAGATGCATCAATTACACTGTTGGCAACTGTAGACGCTTTCATTTCCTCCCAGTCTCAATCAACAAGCTGTTCTTTACTTTTAACAACGCCCTCCCCCAATATCAGGGTCACTAGAGCAGAAGATTCCTGATGGAAGGACCTGCGTTGTTCAATACTGTGCCCCAAGTAACTAACACAGTAGTTGACATAGAATAAGCACTCAAAAAGAATGGATGCATGAACCAGTGAGTGCGTGAATAAGAAGACCATGTTGCTAGAAATAGTGTAAAAAATTGAACTTAGCCCCAGGAGAGAGAGAAGCAAGCAGGAAGTGGAACACAGATGGCAAAGAGACATTTAATGACATGAATTTTGCCAGAATGATGACACCATCCCTAGGATGAATTCAGAGTAAAGCTCTGATGATCACACAGGATCATACCAGCCATGAAGATTTGAGGAGTTGGGAAACCCATGGAATGCTAATGATAAGGTCCTTTCAGATTAATGGGATTGCGCTCTAGGGATTAAAACCCAAGGGAGTGCTAATAGTGCAGGACCCTCTTCCCCTTCTCTTCTGCCACACAGCATGGACTCTGGGGTATGGGCGGGTGGGGCGAGGAGCATTGGAAGCAAAAGCATTATCACACCAAGTGGAAGATTCTGTGCTGGCTGGCTTGCTGCACACGAGGCTGACTGAAGCCCTCTGATGGGAACTGGAGTGTGAAGTAAAGATGGGATTCAACACTCCAGGAGGAGTTATCATCTCACAAAGGAAGCAAACTCTCCTACTAGAGGCTGTTGTCCTCACATCTTTGCACTTGATACGCAATCTTAGGAAATGAACTGATTGTATCAATAGAAATTAACTTAGAACAAAAATTGCATGAATTTATAAAGGGTATATAGGCCCTGGAGCAAATTGTTCAGTGGAAATGATGCTGTCACATATCTGAAGCATTCATGAATCGTAAGTTCACTTCCATTCAAATAGACGAAATTCAAGAGAAAAGTACCTTTTTTTTTTTTTTTTTTTTTGAGGCGGAGTCTCGCTCTGTCGCCCGGGCTGGAGTGCAGTGGCCCGATCTCAGCTCACTGCAAGCTCCGCCTCCCGGGTTCACGCCATTCTCCTGCCTCAGCCTCCCGAGTAGCTGGGACTATAGGCGCCCACCACCTCGCCCGGCTAGTTTTTTGTATTTTTTAGTAGAGATGGGGTTTCACCGTGTTAGCCAGAATGGTCTCGATCTCCTGACCTCGTGATCCGCCCGTCTCGGTCTCCCAAAGTGCTGGGATTACAGGCTTGAGCCACCGCGCCCGGCCTAAATGAAATAGTTTCTTATCCCCTTAGTCAAGAGTTTAAATTTCACTAACAAATCAATACAGTGAATAGTGGAATCTTTTATTTATTGCTTTATAGGGGAGTCAACATGGTTTAATAGAAAACTCACTACACCTGGGCTCAGAGGTTCTGCATTCAGATATTAGTATTGCCTTGACCACATTAGCCTTTTAGAGAATGATCAGTTTCCATCACACACACTGCCAATAGTGTGAGACAAATCCGACCATGTTTCTCCCCAACATAAAATCCTTCATGGAGATAATTTTACGCCTATAGGGCAAATTCTGGCTTATTCTGTATAGTATACAGAATACTATATATGAATATATATATGGTATACAGAATACTATATATATGAATGTACTGTATAGTACATTCTTTCATTATTTGACTCTTTCTTACCTAAGCAACCTTAACTTACATCATTTGCCCCTCACTTCATGTGAAGCAACACTGAACAGTAGGTAGTTCTTTCGGGATATACCATGCTCATTCATGCTTACTCTGCTTGAAAAACTCTGTCTCTTTAAAAAATGCAGAAAAACTAGCTGGGCATGGTGGTGCACACCTGTAGTCTCACCTACTTGAGAGGCTGAGGTGAGAGGATCGCTTGGGCCCAGGAGGTGGAGGTTGCAAGTAGCCGAGATTGTGCCACCATACTCCAGCCTGGGCAACAGAACAAAACCCATCTCAAAAAAAAAAAAAAAAAAAATTCAAACGAAGTGTAAAAAGTAAAATTAAAATGTCCCTTAAAAACATACGCCTGACTGGGCATGGTAGCTCATGCCTGAAATCCCAGCACTTTGGGAGGTGGAGGTGGGTGGATCACTTGAGGTCAGGAGTTCGAGACGAGCCTGACCAACATGGTGAAACTCCATCTCTACCAAAAATACAAACATTAGTGGGCGTGGTGGCAGGCGCCGGTAATCTCAGCTACTGGGGAGGCTGAGGCAGGAGAATTGCTCGAATCTCGGAGGCAGAGGTTCCAGTGAGCCAAGATGGCACCACTGTACTCCAGTCTGGCCGTCTCAAACAACAATAACAACAACACATACTTCCAAAGATACCTTTTGTTAGTGTAAGAATAGGGACCATGAGTTTCCATCTTTGAATGTTCAGGACATAGCAATGCCTGCTGCATAAGAGTCTTCAATAAATAATGTTGAGTGAATGAATTTATAAAACGGAGATGGCATAATTGACTGTACTAGCCAACAGCGTTGTAGTGATGAAATCATGCAAGATAATGAATATGAAAGTTCTCTGAACGCTGGAAAGCATTATGTAAGTACAAAATTGTGTGATAATGGGCCCGATGTGGTGGCTCATGCCTGTAATCCTAGCACTTTGGGACACAGAGGCGGGTGGATCACCTGAGGTCAGTAGTTCGAGACCAGCCTGAGCAACATGGTAAAACCCCATCTCTACTAAAAAATACAAAAATCAGCCAGGCGTGGTGGTGCATGCCTGAAATCCCAGCTACTTGAGGGGCTGAGGCAGGAGAATCGCTTGAACCCAGGAGGCGGAGGTTGCAGTAAGCTGAGATCGTGCCACTGCACTGTCACTGTGTTGGCCAGGCTGGTCTCAAAATCCTGACCTCGTGATCCGCCCGCCTTGGCCTCCCAAAGTGCTGGGATTACAGGCGTGAGCCACCGTGCCCGGCCGTGATTGTTTTTTTGTTGTTTGTTTTGTTTTGGTTTGGTTTGATTTTTTTGAAATGAAGTTTCACTCTTGCTTGTCACCCAGGTTGGAGTACAATAGTACAATCTCGGCTCACTGCAACCTCTGCCTCCTGGGTTCAAGCAATTCACCTGCCTCAGCCTGCTAAGTAGCTGGGATTACAGGCACCCGCCACCACGCCTGGCTAATTTTTGTATTTTTGGTAGAGACAGGGTTTCACCATGTGGGCCAGATTGGTCTCAAACTCCTGACCTCAGGTGATTCACCTGTCTCAGTCTCCCAAAATGCTGGGATTACAGGTGTGAGCCACCACGGCCGGCAGTGATTGTTTGCTTTGCAACAGATGCAGCAGTAAAGAGAAGCAAAAGGACCACACTGCTGCAAAAACCAAGCAATCCTAATCTAGAGGGAACTATTAATTAAACATCTATTAATGAATACATTTGCATGGCCAGATTGATATGAAGGTTAAGCACTCTAACTCTGTCCTTATCACTCATGGCCAAGTAATGAGGCTCCTGTTAGAAAAAAAAAAAAAAAACATACATATTGACAAGATGAGACACTTACTTTTATTAATTCAATTATTGGCTTTGGTCAATGCTAATGATGGTAATGATTGATGGCTACATGCAGTGGGGAACCATCAGAAATGGAAATAAAAATCTACAGCATGTCGTACATGTATCTGCAGAGGTGTGAGTAAAGAACAATGGAAACTGAGAGAAAACAGCACCTCCAGGTGCCTACAGGTGGCATTCAGATCCAGAATAGCCATCCAGGTTTACAGAAAACTCAATCCAACTTTAAAAGGAATTACCAGACAGAGTGTTGCAGCTCTGCCCAGCCACTTATACACTGTTGGTAGGAATATAAATTAGTCCAGCCAATGTGGAGAGCAGTTTGAAGATTTCTGAAAGAGTTAAGTTATGGGCCAGGCGTGGTGGCTCATGCCTGTAATCCCAGCACTTTGGGAGGTCGAGGCAGGTGGATCACGAGTTCAGAAGATAGAGGCCAGCCTGGCCAATATGGTGAAACCCCGTCTCTACTAAAAATACAAAAATTAGCCGGGCGTGATGGCACTCGCCTGTAGTCCCAGCTACTCAGGAGGCTGAGGCAGGAGAATCACTTGAATTCTGGAAGTGGAGGTTGCAGTGAGCTGAGATTGCATCACTGCCCTGCAGCCTGGCGACAGAGGAAGACTCTGTCTCAAAAAAAAAAAAAGAACTAAGTGATGAACTACCATCCAACCCAGCAATACCACTTCTGGTTATATACCCAGAGGAAAATACAGTTTTCTACCAAGAGGACTCATATGTTCATTACAGCTCTGTTCACAATAGCAAAAACATGGAATCAACCCAGGTGTCTATCAGTGGTGCACTGGATAAAGAAAATGTGGTACATGTACATCATGGAATACTATGCAGCCACAGAAAAAGAATGAAATCATGTCCTTTACAGCAACACAGATAGAATTGGAGGCCATTATCCCAAGCCAACTAAGACAGAAACAGAGACCAGGCATGGTGGCTCACGCCTGTAATCCCAGCACTTCAGGAGGCTAAGGTGGATAGATCACTTGAACCCAGGAGGCGGAGGTTGCAGTGAGCAGAGACCATGCCATTGCACTCCAGCCTGGCCAACAAGAGCAAAACTCTAGTCTCAAAACAAAAACAAACCAACAAACAAAACAAAAAGAAAGACAGAAACAGAAAACCAAACATTGCCTGTTCTCTTATAAGTGGGAGCTAAACACTGAGTCCACATGAACATGAAGATGGGAACAGTAGACACTGGGGACTACTACAGAAGGGAGAGAAGGAGTGGGGCAAGGGCTGAAAAACTACCTGTCAGGTATGATGCTCACTACCTGGATGACGGGTTCAGTCATACCCCAAACCTCAGTACCTCAGTACCAAAGATTGAAATTGCTCCAAAAATTTTACTTTTATTTTTATTTATTTTTTTGAGACAGAGTCTCGTTCTGTTTCCCAGTCATGCAGAAGCATGATCTCGGCTCACTGCAACCTCCACCTCCCGGGTTCAAGTGATTCTCATGCCTCAGCCTCCCAAGTAGCTATGATCACAGGCATCCACCACCATGCCCAGCTCATTTTTGTACTTTTAGTAGAGATGGGATTTTGCCATGTTGGCCAGGCTGCTCTCGAACTCCCAACCGCGGGTGATCCACCCACCTTAGCCTCACAAAGTCCTGGGATTACAGGCATGAGCTACTACACCTGGCCCCCTACTTTTACTTTTAAATATTTCCTACACAATATACGGTGCAATGGCTGGGTGCAGTGGCTCACGCCTGTAATCCCAGCACTTTGGTAGGCCAATGCAGGCGGATCACCTGAGGTTAGGAGTTCGAGATCAGCCTGACCAACATGGAGAAACCCCATCTCTACTAAAAATACAAAATTAGCCAGGCATAGTGGCACATGCCTGTAATCCCAGCTACTTGGGAGGCTGAGGAAGGAGAATCTCTTGAACCTGGGAGGCACAGGTTGCGGTGAGCTGAGATTGCGCCATTGCACTCCAGCCTGGGCAACAAGAGTGAAACTCCAACTCAAAAAAAAAAAAAAAAAAAAAAAAAAAAAAATATATATATATATATATATATATATATATATATGATGCAATGTGAAAAAATAAAGGAACATATATTCACATACAAAAAATAAAGACAGATGACAGGAAACTGACAAACCTGCTGTTAACTAAAAACAAATAGCTAAAAACTAACCAGGAAGTTTTTACAATACAGTCTTACAAGTGTTCCAAATGTCAGCAAAAAGAATAAGCCTTTAGAAGGAAGAGCTCCTGAATGTACATAACTGCAGGATGAGTCAACGGTAGGGTCTTGAACTGGCACTAGGGAAAATTTTTCCAGGACGAGTATAATTAACAGCTTCAGGCATTACGAAGTGGTATTGAGTCTAGGGAACAGGCTGAGGGAAATGTTGTCCTCAGAATTAAAACAGTGATAAATCAAGACATAATCGACGAGATGCACCATCTGTAGAGGTAACTCACCCTAAGAAATGTTTTGCAAATGTGTTTGCAGGGAAACTTCGTAAGACCTGAGTGCAATGCTCTTGACTAAAATTAACAACGTATTTTATGCCTCTGTGCCTTCACACGTGTTCCTTCTGCCCATTACATCTTCTGTTATCCTTGTCTCCCCTTTCCCCAGTCCATTGGGTAAAGTATTATTCTTTCAGAATGTAGTCCAGGCATCATCATAACCTGTGCCTGAGAACAGAATGAATTATTTCCTCATCTTTCCTACTTCTCTTCTCCGTATATCATATTATCATTTGAGGATCTGTCTCACCTAGCACATTGCAGGCTCTTCGAGGGCAGAACCCAAACCTCTTTTCCCCAGCATCTCCTACCTCAGTGCCCAATCAAATAGGTATTTATTCAAGGGATCAACTGAGTGGACCAGGAGAGGGGAGGAAGCATATTCTTATCCTAAAAAGTACATCAGTGCCGGGCGCGGTGGCTCACGCCTGTAATCCCAGCACTTTGGGAGGCCAAGGTGGGTGAATCACCTGAGGTTAGGAGTTTGAGACCAGTCTGCCCAACATGGCAAAATCCCTTCTCTACTAAAAATACAAAAAATTAGTTAGGCGTGGTGGCGGGCGCCTGTAATCCCAGCTACTCAGGGGGCTGAGGCAGGAGAATCCCTTGAACCCAGGAGGTAGGAGGTTGCAATGAGCCAAGATCGCACCACTGCACTCCAGCCTGGGTGGGAAGAGCAAAACTCCGCCTCAAAAAAAAAAAAAAAAAAAAAAAAAAAAAAAAAAAAAAAAAAAAAAAGGTACATCAGTGCCTGGGCGTAGTGGCTCTGTAATCCCAGCACTTTGGGAGGCCGAGGTGGGTCTATCACTTGAGCCCAGGAATTCCAGACCAGACCAGCCTGGGCAACGTGTTGAAATCCTGTCCTCTACTTAAAAAAAATAGAAAAAGGCCGGGCGCAGTGGCTCAAGCCTGTAATCCCTAGCACTTTGGAAGGCCGAGACGGGCGGATCACGAGGTCAGGAGATCGAGACCATCCTGGCTAACACGGTGAAACCCCGTCTCTACTAAAAAATACAAAAAACTAGCCGGGGGAGGTGGCGGGCGCCTGTAGTCCCAGCTACTCGGGAGGCTGAGGCAGGAGAATGGTGTGAACCCAGGAGGCGGAGCTTGCAGTGAGCTGAGATCCAGCCACTGCACTCCAGCCTGAGCGACAGAGCGAGACTCCGTCTCAAAAAAAAAAAAAAAAAAAAAAAAAAGCAGGGTGTGGTGGTGCATGCCTGTAGTCCGAGCTACATGTTAGGCTGAGGGAGGAGAATCGCTTGAACCTGGGAGACCGAGGTTGCAGCGAGCTAAGATCATGCCACTGCACTCCAGCCTGGGCAACAGAGCAAGACTCTGTATCAAAAAAAGAAAAAAAAGTATATCAGAATATTTGGATAGGTAGTGGTGGCTTGCAGGATTGGCATATTCAATATTGCAATAGATTTGGTGGGCAGTTTCAGAATCCGCAGGAGCCATGAGACTTTTTATGTTTATTCAAAGAGATCTCAGGCCGGGTGCGGTGTAATCCCAGCCTGAAATCCCAGCACTTTGAGAGGCCGAGGAGGGCGGATTACCTGAAGTTAGGAGTTCAAGACCAGCCTGGCCAACATGGTGAAACCCCATATCTACTAAAAATACAAAAAATTAGCTGGGCGTGGTGGTGGGTGCCTGTAATCCCAGCTACTTGGGAGGCTGAGGCAGGAGAATCACTTGAACCTGGAAGGCAGAGGTTGAGCCAAGATCATGCCATTGTCCTCCAGCCTGGGCAACAGAAGTGAAATTCTGTCTCCAAAAAAAAAAAAGATATCTCCAATTATTTTTTAAGTGAGAGACTGTTTTAGTAAGGAGACAAATTTATAAATGGAAATGTGCAGCTTGCTATAAAAGTATGCAAAAGATTAAGAATGGTATAAAGCTAAAGAAGAATTAAATCCCCAGGTGGCAATCAGAAGTTGCACAGAGGAGGAAATGGATTGATCTCGGTCTTGAAAGATAAACAGAAAGTTTGTTGAGTATGATGGTTAATTTAGGTGTCAGCTCAACAGGATTAAGGGGATACCCACATAGCCGGTAAAGCGTTATTTCTAGATATGTCTCTGAAGATATTTCCAGAAGAGATTGGCATTTGAATCAGTGGACCAAGTAAGGAAGATCTGCCCTCACCCAGTGTGCGCAGGCACCATCCAATCAATTGAGGACCCAGATCGAACAAAAAGGCAGGGGAAAGAAGAACTCCCCCTCTTCCCCTTCAACAGAAACACCCATCTTTTCTTGCCCTTGCACATCAGAACCTCATGTTGTCCAGTCTTTGGACTGTAGAACTTGCACCAGCAGATCCCTATATTCTCAGATCTTTGGCCTTGGACTGAGAGTTACACCATTGACTCCCCTGGTTCTCAAGCCTCTGGACTTGGACTGAGCCACACTACCTGCTTCCCTGGTCCTCTGCTTTTTGACAGCATGTCATGAGGCCTCAGCTTCCATAATTGCATGAGTCAATTCTCCTAATAAATCCCCTATATCTATCTATCTACCTACCTACCTACCTGCCTGCCTACCTACCTACCTATCTATTTTCCCATCCATCCATCCTATTGGTTCTGTTTCTCTAGAGAACCTAGACCAATACATTAAGCAAACTGTCAGGCAGAGGGAATAGCCTTCACAAAGCAAGCAGGTTCCACTGCTTGGAGCAGAGACCTAAAATAACAGTGAGGCGGGGCACAGTGGCTCACACCTGTAATCCCAGGACTTGGGAGGCTGAGGCAAGTGGATTACCTGAGGTCAGGAGTTTGAGACCAGCCTGGCCAACACACTGAAACCCTGTGTCTTTTAACAATACAAAAATTAGCCAGGGCGTGGTAGTGCACACCTACTGTAGTCCCAGCTACCTGGGTGGCTGAGGCAGGAGAATCACTTGAACCCAGGAGGCGGAGGTTGGGCTGCAGTGAAGGTGAGATTACGCCACTGCACTCCAGCCTGGGCAGCAAAGCCAGACTCTGTCTCAAAAAAATAATTATAAATAAAATAAAATAAAATAACAGTGGTTTAAACAAACAATTTATTTCTGTCTCTACAAAGACCTAGAGTTCTTTATCCAACTATTCCAAAAGCAAGGTGTGTCCTTCATCCTTTGTGGTCCAAGATGTTTGGTTAGTGCTCCAGCCATCACGTCCACATTCCAGATAGCACAGAAGAAAGAAGTACAAAGGAAGTTAAAAACTATCATTTTATGCAGGTTCTTAGTCCACATCCATCCCATTAGCCCAACACAGTCTCATAACCACAACTAGCAGCAAAATTCTCTGGGAAATACAGTATTTATTCTGGGTATCACATCTCCACCTAAAAATTTGGCATTCTATACCTGTGAAAGGGGAGAACAGATAATGGGGGACAATGAGCTATTTTTGTCACATATTCTTATCTCCACTTTTTTTTTTTTTTTTTTTTTTTTTTAGATAGCGTCTCACTCTGTTGCCCAGGCTGGAGTGCAGTGGCACGATCTCAGGTCACTGCAACCTTTGCCTCCCATGTTCAAGCAATTTTCCTGCCTCAGCCGCCTGAGTAGCTGGGACTACAGGCATGCACTACCATACCTGTGTAATTTTTGTATTTTTAGTAGAGACAGGGTTTCACCATGTTGGCCAGGCCGGTCTCGAACTATGACCTCAAGTGATCTGCCCACCTCAGCCTCCTAAAGTGTTGGGATTACAGGTGTGAGCCACTGCACCTGGCCCTTTTTTCTTTTCTTTTTTTTTTTTTTTTGAGACTGAGTCTTGCTCTGTTGCCCAGGCTGGCGTGCAGTGGCACAATCTCGGCTCACTGCAAACTCCGTCTCCAGGTTCAAGAGATTCTCCTCCCTCAGCCTCCCAGGTAGCTAGAATTACAGGCACCTGCCACCATGCCTGGGTAATTTTTGTATTTTTAGTAGAGACGGGGTTTCACCATGTTGACTAAGCTGGTCTTGAACTCCTGACCTCAAATTATCCACCAGCCTCAGCTTCCCAAAGTGCTGGGATTACAGGCGTGAGCCACCACACCTGGCCATCTTCATTTTTTATATACAATCAATGCAAAGAGTGGTTGCATGATTTTCATGGTGCATTCAGGAAATTTCAAGTAGTTTTTCTTAGCTTATGCATAAAGTGTAAAGTAGGGAGAATGAATGGTAATAGAGCTAGAAAGATAATCAAGTGATCAGAACATTAAGGTATGGACCCAGTGTGGTGGCTCACGCCTGTAATCCCAACACTTTGGGAGACCAAAGTGGGAGGATCACCTGAGGTCAGGAGTTTAAGACCAGCCTGGCCAACATGGTGAAATCCTGTCTCTATTAAAGAAAAAAAAAATACAAAAATTAGCTGGGCATGGTGGCGGGAGCCTGTAATCCCAGCTACTTGGGAGGCTGAGGCAGGAGAATCACTTGAATCTGGAGGCAGAGGTTTCAGTGAGCCAAGATCACGCCATTGCACATCAGCCTGGGCAACAGGAACGGAACTCAGTCTCAAACAAACAAACAAACAAACAAAAATTAAGGTGTGGCTTGCTATTCAAGTTACTCAAGGACTCAATAATTTGATCAATTAGGTAAAATGAGTTTCTGGATTTTCTGAAATGGAAAGGAGACCCAGGATAGCAGTGATAATGCCATGTTACTGCCTACCTGTGGGAAAGAACTGTCTCTCTGTTCCTTCTACTTCTTACCCTTTAAATACAAAGAAGCAGCAGCGAGAAAGAAGCTGAGGAAAGGACTACTAATATTTTAATCAATATTCATTGAAATAAATTGTACTAAGCACTTGCTTAGTACCAATGCTTAGTACAAGCATTTGTGTATGTGGCCCAAATCCAATCCATGTAATCATAATAGTCTATCAAAGCAGCAATGTCACTGTTTCAGTAAAGAAAGCGTTTTTATGGTCAGGTGCAGTGGCTCATGCCTATAATCCCAACACTTTGGGAGGCTGAGGTGGGTGGATCACCTGAGGTCAGGAGTTCAAGACCAGCTTGGTCAACATGGTGAAACCCTGTCTCTACTAAAAATATGAAAAATTAGCCTGGTGTGGTGGCACGTGTCTGTGAGCCCAGCTACTCTGGAGGCTGATCATGAAAGTTCCTTCCCTCATGAGTAGATTAATCCATTCTTAGTGAGTGTATTAATGGGTTATCTTGGGAGGGGAACTATTGGATTTATAAAAAGGGGAAGATAGACCTGAATTAGCATGTTAGCATACTCAGCCATCTTGCCATATGATACCCTGTGCTACCTTGGGACTCTTCTGAGAATCCCCACAAGCAAGAAGGCTCTCAAAAGATATGCCCCATCGACCTTGGATTTCCAAGCCTCCTTAGCCATAGAAAATAAATTCAGTTCTTTGTAAATTACTCAGTTTTAGGTATGTTGCTATAAGCAACAGAAAATGGACTAAGACAATGGTCTTATCCGGAACTTTGTAAACTAGAATTGACTGTTTAGCTTCAGTATGTATTTTTCATAGATTCAAAATAATTTTGTTTTGAATTGCACAATGAAGGAGCGTCATAAGCTTTTCAGCATGTAGAGGCTCTAAATACCAGTCTGGCATTGTGATAAAGCAGAGAATTTAAATCAAGTCCAGTTTGTGCCCCATGACTATTCTTTCTGGTTACATTTCAGAAAAATAGGAATGGATGCGTAGCTCAAGGAGAAGCATGAGGCTTTTCCTCAAAATTTTGGTTTAGAAAATGAGGTATTCTAGTATGTTAATTATAGGCATTTCAACTGAGAAGTCTAATAGCATTGGACCAGAATAGTCACAACAGTCCAAAGTCATGGATAAACTTAAGTTAAAGGAAACAAATAGTAAGAGCCTTCCAAATTAATCTGTATCAGAGAAGATGATAAACAGGTGAATGGGAACTAGAAACCATGCAGACTTAACTAGATATAAAACAAACAGCTATCTAATGGTTTTCTGTTTACTCTGAGCCCAAGATATTCTTGTATCTTTTCAGTTAAACCTGCTGTTTTATGAAGGAAATTTAAATAAGATTCTGTCTCTTGCAAGAAAATAACATCTAAGACATCGTCATATTTAATACTGCTTTAATTTTGTTTACAGTAGTGGTCCCCAACCTCTTTGGAACCAGGGATTCATTTTGTGGAAGACAATATCTCCATGGACAGGGTCGTGGGGAAGGTTTCGGGCTGAAACTGTTCCACTACTCAGATCATCAAACATATTCTCATAAGGAGCATGCAACCTAGATCACTTGCATGTGCAGTTCACAGTAGAGCTGGTGCTTCTATGAGAATCAAATGCTGCCAATGATCTGACAGGAGGCAGAGCTCAGGATTAATGCTCACTCATCCACCTCTGCCATTCTGCTGTGTGGCCCAGTTCCTAACAGGCCCGGTACCAGTTTGTGGCCCGGGGGTTGTGACCCCTGTTTTACACTATAACATTTCCACATGTCTCTCATGGTCTGTCTTTCAGATCCACTGCTTGTCTCAACTCAAGTCTGGCTACCTGAAAATTAGATTTTTTTTTAATTGAAATTTGAATATCTTTATGTTGACTACACAGTCTCCACTTCTACACAGTCCCTACTGTCGTATATCATACGTCTCTAGCTGGGAAGATATCCACTTTACATTAACTTTTCCTGTTTCAGGGCTATTATTTTATCTTCAATTATCAAAATCTATCTACTTTTTTTTAAACTTAGACACATAAACTAAAATTTTATTAATGTGAGGTGCATACTAAGTATCTCTTTTTCAACTTTTTTTTTCACATAATTTTTTTTCTTATACTTTATGTTCTAGGGGTACATGTGCACAACGTGCAGGTTTGTTACATATGTATACACGTGCCATATTGGTGTGCTGCACCCATCAACTCGTCATTTACATTAGGTATATCTCCTAATGCTATCCCTCCCCCTACTCCTCACCCTACAACAGGCCCCGGTGTGTGATGTTCCCCTTCCTGTGTCCAAGTGTTCTCATTGTTCAGTTCCCACCTATGAGTGAGAACATGTGGTGTTTGGTTTTCTGTTCTTGCGATAGTTTGCTGAGAATGATGGTTTCCAGCTGCATTCCATGTCCCTACAAAGGACATGAACTCATCCTTTTTTATGGCTGCATAGTATTCCATGGTGTATATGTGCCATATTTTCTTAATCCAGTCTGTCACTGATGGACATTTGGGTTGATTCCAAGTCTTTGCTATTGTGAATAGTGCCGCAAGTAAACATATGTGTGCATATGTCTTTATAGCAGCATGATTTGTAATCCTTTGGGTATATACCCAGTAATGGGATGGCTGGGTCATATGGTATTTCTAGTTCTAGATCCTCGAGGAATCGCCACACTGTCTTCCACAATGGCTGAACTAGTTTACAGTCCCACCAACAGTGTAAAAGTTTTCCTATTTCTCCACATCCTCTCCAGCACCTGTTGTTTCCTGAGTTTTTAATGATTGCCATTCTAACTGGTATGAGATGGTATCTCATTGTGGTTTGATTTGCATTTCTCTGATGGCTAGTGATGATGAGCATTTTTTCATGTGTCTGTTGCCTGCATAAATGTCTTCTTTTGAGAAGTGTATTGTTCATATCCTTTGCCCACTTTTTGATGGGGTTGTTTTTTTCTTGTAAATTTGTTTGAGTTCTTTGTAGGTTCTGGATATTAGCCCTTTGTCAAATGAGTAGATTGCAAAAATTTTCTCCCATTCTGTAGGTTGCCTGTTCACTCTGATGGTAGTTTCTTTTGCTGTGCAGAAGCTCTTTAGTTTAATTAGATCCCATGTGTCGATTTTGGCTCTTGTTGCCATTGCTTTTGGTGTTTTAGACATGAAGTCCTTGCCCATGCCTATGCCCTGAATGGTATTACTTAGGTTTTCTTCTAGGGTTTTTATGGTTTTAGGTCTAACATTTAAGTCTCTAATCCATCTTGAATTAATTTTTGTATAAGGTGTAAGGAAGGGATCTAGTTTCAGCTTTCTACTTATGACTAGCCAGTTTTTCCAGCACCATTTATTAAATAGGGAATCCTTTCCCCATTTCCTGTTTTTGTCAGGTTTGTCAAAGATCAGATGGTTGTAGATACGTGGTATTATTTCTGAGGGCTCTGTTCTGTTGCATTGGTCTATATCTCTGTTTTGGTACCAGTACCATGCTGTTTTGGTTACTGTAGACTTGTAGTATAGTTTGAAGTCAGGTAGCGTGATACATCCAGCTTTGTTCTTTTGGCTTAGGATTGTCTTGGCAATGTGGGGTCTTCTTTGGTTCCATATGAACTTTAAAGTAGTTTTTTCCAATTCTGTGAAGAAAGTCATTGTTAGCTTAATGGGGATGGCATTGAATCTATAAATTACCTTGGGCAGTATGGCCATTTTCACGATATTGATGCTTTCCATCTATGAGCTTGGAATGTTCTTCCATTTGTTTGTGTCCTCTTTTATTTCATTGAGCAGTGGTTTATAGTTCTCCTTGAAGAGGCCCTTCGAATCCCTTGTAAGTTGGATTCCTAGGTATTTTATTCTCTTTGAAGCAATTGTGAATGGGAGTTCACTCGTGATTTGGCTCTCTGTCTCTTATTGGTATATAAGAATGTTTGTGATTTTTGCATATTGATTTTGTATCCTGAGACTTTGCTGAAGTTGCTTATCAGCTTAAGGAGATTTTGGGTTGAGACAATGGGGTTTTCTAAATATATAATCATGTCATCTGCAAACAGGGACAATTTGACTTCCTCTTTTCCTAATTGGACACCCTTTATTTCTTTCTCCTGCCTGATTGCCCTGGCCAGAACTTCCAGCACTATGTTCAATAAGAGTGGTGTGAGAGGGCATCCCTGTCTTGTGCCAGTTTTCAAAGCGAATGCCTCCAGTTTTTGCCCCTTTGGTATTACATTGGCTGTGTGCTTGTCATAAACAGCACTTATTATTTTGTGATACATTCCATCAATACTGAATTTATTGAGAGTTTTTAGCATGAAGGGCTGTTGAATTTTTTCAAAGGCCTTTTCTGCATCTATTGAGATAATCATGTGGTTTTTGTTTTTGGTTCTATTTATATGTTGGATTACATTTATTGATTTGCATATATTGAACCAGCCTTGCATCCCAGTGATGAAGCCCACTTGATCATGGTGGATAAGCTTTTTGATGTGCTGCTGGATCCGGTTTGCCAGTATTTTATTAAGGATTTTTGCATCGATGTTCATCAGGGATATTGGTCTAAAAGTCTCTTTTTTTGTTGAGTCTCTGCCAGGCTTTGATATCAGGATGATGTTGGCCTTATAAAATGAGTTAGGGAGGATTCCCTCTTTTTCTGTTGATTGGAATAGTTTCAGAAGGAATGGTACCATCTTCTCCTTGTACTTCCGGTAGAATTCGGCAGTGAATCCATCTGGTCCTGAACTTTTTTCATTGGTAGGCTATTAATTATTGCCTCAATTTCAGAGCCTGTTATTGGTCTATTCAGGGATTCAACTTCTTCCTGGTTTAGTCTTGGAAGAGCGTTTGTATCCAGGAATTTATCCATTTCTTCTAGGTTTTTGAGTTTATTTGCATAGAGGTGTTTATAGTATTCTCTGATGGTAATTTGTATTTCTGTGGGGTCGGTGGTGATATCCCCTTTATCATTTTTTATTGCGTCTATTTGATTCTTCTCTCTTTTCTTCTTTATTAGTCTTGCTAGCAATCTATCAATTTTGTTGATCTTTTCAAAAATCCAGCTCCAGGATTCATTGACTTTTTGAAGGGTTTTTGTGTCTCAGTCTCCTTCAGTTCTGCTCTGATCTTAGTTATTTCTTGCCTTCTGCTAGCTTTTGAATGTTTGCTCTTGCTTCTCTAGTTCTTTTAATTGTAATGTTAGAGTGTCAATTTTAGATCTTTCCTGATTTCTCTTGTGGGCATTTAGTGCTATAAATTTCCCTCTACACACTGCTTTAAATGTGTCCCAGAGATTCTGGTATGTTGTATCTTTGTTCTCATTGGTTTCAAAGAACATGTTTATTTCTGCCTTCATTTCGTTGTGTACCCAGTAGTCATTTAGGAGCAAGTTGTTCAGTTTCCATGTAGTTGAGCAGTTTTGATTGAGTTTCTTAATCCTGAGTTCTAGTTTGATTGCACTGTGGTCTGAGAGACAGTTTGTTATAATTTCTGTTCTTGTACATTTGCTGAGAGCTGCTTTACTTCCAACTGTGTGGTCAAATTTGGAATAAGTGCAATGTGGTGCTGAGAAGAAGGTATATTCTTCTCATTTGGTGTGGAGAGTTCTGTAGACGTCTATTAGGTCTGCTTTGTGCAGAGGTGAGTTCAATTCCTAGATATCGTTGTTAACTTTCTGTCTCATTGATCTGTCTAATGTTGACAGTGGAGTGTTAAGGTCTCCCATTATTATTGTGTGGGAGTCTAAATCTCTTTGTAAGTCTCTAAGGACTTGCTTTATGAATCTGGGTGCTCCTGTGTTGGGTGCATATATATTTAGGATAGTTAGCTCTTCTTGTTGAATTGATCGCTTTACCATTATGTAATGGCCTTCTTTGTCTCTTTTGATCTTTGTTGGTTTAAAGTCTTTTTTATCAGAGACTAGGATGGCAATCCCTGCCTTTTTTTGTTTTCCATTTGCTTGGTAGATCTTCCTCCATCCCTTTATTTTGAGCCTATATGTATCTCTGCATGTGAGATGGGTCTCCTGAATACAGCAAACTGATGGATCTTGACTCTTTATCCAATTTGCCAGTCTGTGTTTTTTAATTGGAGCATTTAGCCCCTTTATGTTTAAGGTTAATATTGTTATGTGTGAACTTGATCCTGTCATTATGATGTTAGCTGGTTATTTTTAACCACTCATTAGTTGATGTGGTTTCTTCCTAGCATTGATGGTCTTTACATTTTGGCATGTTTTTGCAGTGGCTGGTATCATTTGTTCCTTTCCATGTTTAGTGCTTCCTTCAGGATCTCTTGTAGGGCAGGCCTGGTGGTGACAAAATCTCTCAGCATTTGTTTGTCTGTAAAGGATTTTATTTCTCCTTCACTTATGAAGCTTAGTTTGGTTGGATATGAAATTCTGAGTTGAAAATTCTTTTCTTTAGGAATGTTGAATATTGGCCCCCACTCTCTTCTGTCTTTTCTGCCGAGAGATCCGCTGTTAGTCTGATGGTCTTCCCTTTGCGGGTAACCCGACCTTTCTCTCTGGCTTCCCTTAACATTTTTTCCTTCATTTCAACTTTGGTGAATCTGACAATTATGTGTCTTGGAGTTGCTCTTCATGAGGAGTATCTTTGTGGCATTCTCTGTATTTCCTGAATTTGAATGTTGGGCCTGCCTTGCTAGATTGGGGAAGTTCTCCTGGATAATATCCTGCAGAGTGTTTTCCAACATGGTTCCATTCTCCCTTTCAGTTTCAGGTACACCAATCAAATGTAGATTTGGTCTTTTCACATAGTCCCATATTTCTCGGAGGCTTTGTTCATTTCTTTTTACTCTTTTTTCTCTAAACTTCTCTTCTCACTTCATTTCATTCATTTGATCTTCAATCACTGATACCCTTTCTTCCAGTTGATTGAGTCGGTTACTGAAGGTTGTGCATTTGTTATGTAGTTCTTGTGCCATGGTTTTCAACTCTGTCAGGTCATTTAAGGACTTCTCTACATTGGCTATTGTAGTTAGCCATTCATCAAATCTGTTTTTAAGGTTTTTCACTTCTTTGAGCTGGGTTCGAACTTCCTCCTTTGGCTCGGTGAAGTTTGATCATCTGAAGCCTTCTTCCCTGAATTTGTCAAAGTCATTCTCCATCCAGCTTTGTTCCATTGCTGGCGAGGAGCTGTGTTCCTTTGAAGGGGGAGATGTGCTCTGATTTTTAAAATTTTCAACTTTTCTACTCTGTTTTTTCCCCATATTTGTGGTTTGATCTACCTTTGGTCTTTGATGATGGTGATATACAGATGGGATTTTGGTGTGGATGTCCTTTCTGTTTGCTAGTTTTCCTTCTAACAGTCTCAGCTGCAGGTCTGTTGGAGTGTGCTGGAGGTCCACTCCAGAATCTGTTTGCCTGGGCATCAGCAGCGGAGGCTGCAGAAGAGTGAATATTGCTGAACAGCAAATGTTGCTGCCTGATTGATCCCCTGGAAGCTTCGCCTCAGAGGAGTATCCGGCCGTGTGAGGTGTGAGGTGTCAGTCTGCCCCTAGTCAGGGGTGTCTCCCAGTTAGGCTACTCGGGTTCAGGGACCCACTTGAACAGGCAGTCTGTCCATGCTCAGATCTCAAACTCCATGCTGGGAGAACCACTACTCTCTTCAAAGCTGTCAGACAAGAACATTTAAATCTGCAGAGGTTTCTGCTGCCTTTTGTTTGGCTATGCCCTGCCCCCAGAGGTGGAGTTTACAGTGGCAGGCAGGCCTCCTTGAGCTGCAGTGGGCTCCACCCAGTTTGACCTTCCCAGCTGCTTTGTTTACCTACTCAAGCCTCAGTAATGGTGGGCGCCCCTCCCCCAGACTCGCTGCCACCTTGCAGTTAGATCTCAGACTGCTGTGCTAGCAATGAGGGAGGCTCCGTGGGCATGGGACCCTCCGAGCCAGGCACAGGATGTAATCTCCTGGTGTGTCATTTGCTAAGACCCTTGGTAAAGTACAGTATTATGGTGGGAGTGACCTGATTTTCCAGGTATTGTGTGTGAAGGTTTCCCTTGACTAGGAAAGAGAATTCCCTTTCCCCTTGTGCTTCCTGGGTGAGGCGATGCCTCACCCTGCTTTGGCTCTTGCTCAGTGGGCTGCACCCACTGTCCTGCACCCACTGTATGATATGCCCCAGTGATATGAACCCAGTACCTCAGTTGGAAATGCAGAAATCACCCATCTCCTGTGTCGCTCATGCTGGGAGCTGGAGGCTGGAGCTGTTCCTATTTGGCCATCTTGGAACTGTGCCAAAATCTATCTACCTTTAGATACTTTAACTTGAAAATACATAGCAAACAATTAAAGATTATTTAAAATAGCAGTTTTCCCATGAGTATAAAAAATAAACAATAAAAGCAATATTTGCTGAGTATTTAAAAGTGCCAGGCACTGTGCAATGTGCGTTGTTTAAGTAAATGTTTGACAAAATAAAAGGTCTTTAAAAAGTTCCATGCTGGGGGGCGGAGCAAGATGGCTGAATAGGAACAGCTCCAGTCTCTAGCTCCCAGTGCAAGCGACATAGAAGACAGGTGATTACTGCATTTTCAACTGAGGTACTGGGTTCATCTCACTAGGGAGTGCCAGACAATCCGTGCTGGTCAGCTGCTGCAGCCCGATCAGCGAGAGCTGAAGCAGGGCGAGGCATCGGGTCACCTGGGAAGTGCAAGGGGGAAGGGAATCCCTTTTCCTAGCCAGGGGAACTTAGACACACAACACCTGGAAAATCGGGTAACTCCCACCCCAATACTGCACTTTACCAAGGGTTTTAGCAAACAGGCACACCAGGAGATTATATCCCACACCTGCCTGGGAGGGTCCCACGCCCGCCAATGGAGCCTCCCTCATTGCTAGCACAGCAGTCTGCGATCTAAGGCAAGGCAACAGTGAGGCTGGGGGAGGGGCGCCCGCCATTGCTGAGGCTTAAGTAGGTAAAAAAGCCGCTGGGAAGCTCAACCTGGGTGGAGCTCACAGCAGCTCAAGGAGCCCTGCCTGTCTCTGTAGACTCCACCTCTGGGGACAGGGCACAGCTAAACAACAACAACAAAAACAAAAACAAAAAAAGCAGCAGAAACATCTGCAGATGAAAACGACTCTGTCTGACAGCTTTGAAGAGAGCAGTGGATCTCCCAACATGGAGGTTGAGATCTGAGAATGGACAGACTGCCTGCTCAAGTGGGTCCCTGACCCCTGAGTAGACTAACTGGGAGATATCCTCCACTAGGGGCAAACTGACACCCCACACCTCACACAGTGGAGTACACCACTGAGAGGAAGCTTCCAAACCAAGAATCAGACAGGTACACTCGCTGTTCAGCAATATGCTGTCTTCTGCAGCCTCTGCTGCTGATACCCAGGCAAACAGGGTCTGGAGTGGACCTCAAGCAATCTCCAACAGACCTACAGCTGAGGGTCTTGACTGTTAGAAGGAAAACTAACAAACAGGAAGGACACTCACACCAAAACCCCATCAGTACGTCACCATCACCAAAGACCAGAGGCAGATAAAACCACAAAGATGGGGAAAAAAGCAGGGCAGAAAAGCTGGAAATTCAAAAAATAAGAGCGCATCTCCCCCTGCAAAGGAACGTAGCTCATCGCCAGCAATGGATCAAAGCTGGACGGAGAATGACTTTGATGAGATGAGAGAAGAAGGCTTCAGTCCATCAAACTTCTCAGAGCTAAAGGAGGAATTACGTACCCAGCGTAAAGAAACTAAAAATCTTGAAAAAAGAGTGGAAGAATAGATAACTAGAATAATTAATGCAGAGAAGGCCATAAACGAACTGACAGAGATGAAAACCATGACACAAGAAATACATGACAAATGCACAAGCTTCAGTAACCGACTCAATCAACTGGAAGAAAGAGTATCAGCGATTGAGGATCAAATGAATGAAATGAAGCAAGAAGAGAAATCGAAAGAAAAAAGAAGAAAAAGAAATGAACAAAGCCTGCAAGAAGTATGGGATTATGTAAAAAGACCAAATCTACGTCTGACTGGGGTGCCTGAAAGTGAGGGGGAAAATGGAACCAAGTTGGAAAACACTCTTCAGGATATTATCCAGGAAAACTTCCCCAACCTAGTAGGGCAGGCCAACATTCAAATTCAGAAAATACAGAGAATGCCACAAAGATACTCCTCGAGAAGAGCAACTCCAAGACACATAATTGCCAGATTCAACAAAGTTGAAATGAAGGAAAAAATCTTAAGGGCAGCCAGAGAGAAAGGTCGGGTTACCCACAAAGGGAAGCCCATCAGACTAACAGCAGATCTCTCGGCAGAAACTCTACAAGTCAGAAGAGACTGGGGGCCAATATTCAACATTCTTAAAGAAAAGAATTTTCAACCCAGAATTCCACATCCAGCCAAACTAAGTTTCATAAGTGAAGGAGAAATAAAATCCTTTACAGATAAGCAAATGCTTAGAGATTTTGTCACCACCAGGCCCACCTTACAAGAGACCCTGAAGGAAGCACCAAACATGGAAAGGAATGACCGGTACCAGCCATTGCAAAAACATGCCAAAATGTAAAGACCATCAAGGCTAGGAAGAAACTGCATCAACTAACGAGCAAAATAACCAGTTAATATCATAATGGCAGGATCAAGTTCACACATAACAATATTAACCTTAAATGTAAATGGACTAAATGGTCCAATTAAAAGACACAGACTGGCAAACTGGATAAAGAGTCAAGACCCATCAGTCTGCTGTATTCAGGAGACCCATCTCACATGCAGAGACATACATAGGCTCAAAATAAAGGGATGAAGGAAGATCTACCAAGCAAATGGAGAACAAAAAAAAGCAGGGGTTGCAATCCTTGTCTCTGATAAAACAGACTTTAAACCATCAAAGATCAAAAGAGACAAAGAAGGACATTACATAATGGTAAAGGGATCAATTCAACAAGAAGAGCTAACTATCCTAAATATATATGCATCCAATACAGGAGCACCCAGATTCATAAAGCAAGTCCTCAGAGACTTACAAAGAGACTTAGACTCCCATACAATAATAATGGAAGACTTCAACACCCCACTGTCAACATTAGACAGATCAATGAGACAGAAAGTTAACAAGGATATCCAGGAATTGAACTCATCTCTGCACCAAGCAGACCTAATAGACATCTACAGAACTCTTCACCCCAAATCAACAGAATATACATTCTTCTCAGCACCACATTGCACTTATTCCAAAATTGACCACATACTTGGAAGTAAAGCACTCCTCAGCAAATGTACAAGAACAGAAATTATAACAAACTGTCTCTCAGACCACAGTGCAATCAAACTAGAATTCAGGCTTAAGAAACTCAATCAAAACTGCTCAACTACATGGAAACTGAACAACTTGCTCCTAAATGACTACTGGGTACACAACGAAATGAAGGCAGAAATAAAGATGTTCTTTGAAACCAATGAGAACAAAGATACCACATACCAGAATCTCTGGGACACATTTAAAGCAGTGTGTAGAGGGAAATTTATAGCACTAAATGCCCACAAGAGAAAGCTGGAAAGATCTAAAATGGACACTCTAACATCACAATTGAAAGAACTAGAGAAGCAAGAGCAAACACATTCAAAAGCTAGCAGAAGGCAAGAAATAACTAAGATCATAGCAGAACTGAAGGAGATAGAGATACAAGAAACCCTCCAAAAAATCAATGAATCCAGGAATTGGTTTTTTGAAAAGATCAACAAAATTGATAGACCCCTAGCAAGACTAATAAAGAAGAAAAGAGAGAAGAATCAAATAGATGCAATAAAAAATGATAAAGGGGATATCACCACCGAGCCCAAAGAAATACAAACTTCCATCAGAGAATTCTATAAACACGTGTATGCAAATAAACTAGAAAATCTAGAAGAAATGGATAATTTCCTGGACACTTACACTCTTCCAAGACTAAACCAGGAAGACATTGAATCCCTGAATAGACCAATAACAGGCTCTGAAATTGAGGCAATAATTAATAGCCTACCAATCAAAACAAGTCCAGGACCAGATGGATTCACAGCTGAATTCTACCAGAGGTACAAGGAGGAGTTGGTACCATTCCTTCTGAAACTATTCCAATCAAGAGAAAAACAGGGAATCCTCCCTAACTCATTTTATGAGGCCAACATCATCCTGATACCAAAGCCTGGCAGAGACACACACACAAAAAAGAGAATTTTAGACCAATATCCCTGATGAACATTGATGCAAAAATCCTCAATAAAATACTGGCAAACCGGATCCAGCAGCACATCAAAAAGCTTATCCACCATGATCAAGTGGGCTTCATCCGTGGGATGCAAGGCTGGTTCAACATATGGAAATCAATAAATGTAACCCAGCATATAAACAGAACCAAAGACAAAAACCACAAGATTATCTCAATAGATGCAGAAAAGGCCTTTGACAAAATTCCACAGCCCTTCATGCTAAAAACGCTCAATAAATTCGGTATTGATGGAACATATCTCAAAATAATAAGAGCTATTTATGACAAACCCACAGCCAATACCATAGTGAATGGGCAAAAACTGGAAAAATTCCCTTTGAAAAGTGGCACAAGACAGGGATGTCCTTTCTTACCACTCCTATTCAACATAGTGTTGGAATTTCTGGCTAGGGCAATCAGGCAAGAGAAAGAAATAAAGCGTATTCAGTTAGGAAAATGAGAAGGCAAATTGTCCCTATTTGTAGATGACATGATTGTATATTTAGAAAACCCCATTGTCTCAGCCCAAAATCTCCTTAAGCTGATAAGAAACTTCAACAAAGTCTCAGGATACAAAATTAATGTGCAAAAATCAGAAGCATTCTTATACACCAGTAACAGACAAACAGAAAGCCAAATCATGAATGAACTTCCATTCACAATTGCTTCAAGGAGAATAAAATACCTAGGAATCCAACTTACAAGGGATGTAAAGGACCTCCTCAAGGAGAACTACAAACCACTCCTCAGTGAAATAAAAGAGGACACAAACAAATGGAAGAACATACCATGCTCATGGATAGGAAGAATCAATATCGTGAAAATGGCCATACTGTCCAAGGTAATTTATAGATTCAATGCCATCCCCATCAAGCTACCAATGACTTTCCTCACAGAATTGGAAAAAAACTGCTTTAAAGTTCATATGGAACCAAAAAAGAGCCCGCATTGCCATGACAATCCTAAGGCAAAAGAACAAACCTGGAGGCATCACGCTACCTGACTTCAAACTATACTACAAGGCTACAGTAACAAAAACAGCATGGTACTGGTACCAAAACAGAGATATAGACCAATGGAATAGAACAGAGTCCTCAGAAATACTACATGTCTACAACCATCTGATCTTTGACAAACCTGAGAAAAACAAAAAATGGGGAAAGGATTCCGTATTTAATAAATGGTGCTGGGAAAATTAGCTAGCCATAAGTAGAGCACTGAAACTGGATCCTTTCCTTACTCCTTACAGGAAAATTAATTCAAGATGGATTGGAGACTTAAATGTTAGACCTATTACCATAAAAACTCTAGAAGAAAACCTAAGTAATACCATTCAGGACATAGGCATGGGCAAGGACTTCATCTCTAAAACACCTAAAGCAACAGCAACAAAAACCAAAATTGACAAATGGGATCTAATTAAACTAAAGAGCTTCTGCACAGCCAAAGAAACTACCATCAGAGTGAACAGGGAACCTACAGAATGGGAGAAAATTTTTGCAATCTACTCATCTGAGAAAGGGCTAATATCCAGAACCTACAAAGAACTCAAACAAATTTACAAGGAAAAAACAACCCCATCAAAAAGTGGGCAAAGGATATGAACAGACATTTCTCAAAAGAAGACATTCATACAGCCAACAGACACATGAAAAAATGCTCATCATCACTGGCCATCAGAGAAATGCAAATCAAAACCACAATGAGATACCATCTCACACCAGTTAGAATGGCAATCATTAAAAAGTCAGGAAACAACAGGTGCTGGAGAGGATGTGGAGAAATAGGGACACTTTTACACTGTTGGTGGGATTGTAAACTAGTTCAACCATTATGGAAAACAGTATGGCGATTCCTCAAGGATCTAGAACTAGAAGTACCATATGACCCAGCCATCCCATTACTGGGTATATGCCCAAAGGATTATAAATCATGCTGCTATAAAGACATATGCACACATATGTTTATTGTGGCACTATTCACAATAGCAAAGACTTGGAATCAACCCAAATGTTCATCAGTGACAGACTGGATTAAGAAAATGTGGCACCTATACACCATGGAATACTATGCAGCCATAAAAAAGGATGAGTTTGTGTCCTTTGTAGGGACATGGATGCAGCTGGAAACCATCATTCTGAGCAAACTATCACAAGAACAGAAAACCAAACACCACAAGTTCTCACTCATAGGTGAGAACTGAAAATGAGATCACTTGGACTCGAGAAGGGGAACAGCACACACCGGGGCCTATCATGGGGAAGGCAGTGGGGAGGGATTGCATTGGGAATTATACCTGATGTAAATGACGAGTTGATGGGTGCTGACGAGTTGATGGAGTGCAGCACACCAACATGGCACGAGTATACATATGTAACAAACCTGCATGTTATGCACATGTACCCTAGAACTTAAAGTATAATAAATAAAATTAAAAATAAAAATAAAAAAAGAAAGATATTTTCCCAGCTACTAAGAGATGAAGACACAAGGAAATCAGGAAGTATTAGGATAGAACCTAAATATTTAACCAGTGTTTTCACCTCTTTCATAGATGATAATAGAAACACATTCTGTATTTTTTCCAGTATGAAATTATCTCCAGAACAAATATAAATGATATGTTTTAAAATAATATTTGCCCTAAATCCTACATTCAATTGTTTACTCATTCTCTCCATAAATAAATCAATTTTTTATTTACTAGATGTTAAACTAAACATTTGGGATAGAAAAATAAATAAAACACAATCCATGTGTTTCATTCTAGTGGAGAAAAGAAAATCATATAGCTATTTGCCATAAAACAACGATATGTTTTAGTGAAATAGTGAATATATTCAGAGTGCTTGGAAGCACAATTGTGTGTACCTATTTCATTCTGAGAAAGGTTGGGAGAGTAGATGTTAGGAAAATAATTCTTAGAATAGGTGATACCTCAACTGAACTTCAAAAGGTGAAAAGTTGAGGGATGTGGGTGAGTGGTAGTTGATTGTAGTTAGATTTGAGCAAATACTGTTGGAAATTCTATTACATAAAATGGCATAATGAGTCAGATCTCAGCTTGTATCCACCGAATATTGCAGAATATTCTGTGGATGAGGTTATACAGTCTATAATGAGGTTATACAGTCTACCAGCATTCAGCTGAATTAGTAACTACTACATTTCTTCAATACAATAAATTACAAAAATAAAAAATGTTTATAATGAGTTATGATTGAATTTTTATTTAAGATGCTTTAAACATGATTTCTTCCCATTTTTCCATTCCTTTTTCTCTCTTTTCTCTCCTTCTTGGACACCCATTATATATATATTGGTATGCCAAATGTTGTCCCATAGGTGTCTGTAACTGTTTAGTTTATTTCAATCTTTTTTATCTTTGTTCTTCAGGTTGAACGCTTTCTATTATTCTGTCTTCAAATCACTGATCATTTCTTCTACTGTATCAAATTTGTTGAGGTCCTCTAGTAATTTTAAAATTTTTAAATTATTATGGTCTTTAATTACAAATTTTTATTTTATTTTTTAAAATAATGTAATGTCTTTAATTAGAATCCCTGTTTTCAAAACTCAAAAAATAAATAAAATAAAATAAAATAAAATAAAATAAATTAAAATAAAATAATAAAAACCTCTAATCCAGTTTTAAGGACCTTTCTCTGGATTCCAGTGGTGTGCTGCAAAGTTAAAGAAGTTAAGTCCCTTAAATGATAAAGCAAAAAGAAAAGTCACTGTCTTTGGATAAACAATTTGCATTTCCATAAGGATTCAGTGATGCAGAATCAGAAAAGGCTCATTCTGACACCTGCATGAAAACAACAGGGAGAGCATTCATTAGCTGGGCTCCCTTTTGAATGATGCACTTCATCGCACACACTGCTGTCCTCCGCCGGTCAGGAAACAGTGCTTAATTCTATCGGAAACTCACCCTTTCACTAGGCATAAGAATGAATGACTTTTCGAAGTAATAGGAACTAGGCCGGGCCCGGTGGCTGACACCTGTAATCTCAGCACTTTGGGAGGCGGAGGAGGGCGGATCACGAGATCAGGAGATGGAAACCATCCTGGCTAACATGGTGAAACCCAGTCTCTACTAAAAATACAAAAAATTAGCCGGGTGTGGTGGCGGGCGCCTGTAGTCCCAGCTACTTGGGAGGCTGAGAGAGGACAATGGCATGAACCCGGGAGCAGAGTTGCAGTGAACCTAGACTGCGCCACTGCACTCCAGCCTGGGCCACAGAGAGGGACTCCGTCTCAAAAAAAACAAAAAAAAAACCAAAAAACTAATAGGAACTATACATCTGCCATGGCCTGAGAATGCTTACACTCTTACACTTCCTATCAATTTCTTATCCATCAAGGAGCACAATAAACAAGCTTGGAACTTTTCCATTTACCAACTTGAAGGAAAGAGATGCTTCATTTTCTTTAGTTTCTTGAAATAATGACTGTTTTTGCCTCTTATATTTATAGCCTCAGTCGCCATGATCTGATATTTAATGGTGAGTGCAACCTTTAAACAACTTATGATATACAAGGAAATTTGTCCATTATAGTGCTCAGAAACTTTTACTCTTTAGGTAGAAATTATGGTGTTGCTGTTATTGTTGACACACACACACAGACACACACACACGATCATCTTAGGAAGTAATTGGTACAAGATTAAAACAATTAATTGTATTTTAAATTATTTAGCAATGTACAGGTTTCTTATTCATTTTCCTGGCTTCATTTATAAGTTGTGTATTTTAAATGTGGACACTGAGGAACAAATGTTTAGGGGGTGTGCTGAGGTTCTCAAGGAAAATAATTGTTGTTCTTGGGCCAGAATATGATGTTTCTATGCTCCTTATATTAATAAATAGCACACATGTGTGGGGGGGGCGGGGGTGGAGGTGGGGGGCGTGTCCATCTTACTCAGTGTGACTGACTTGTAGGCTGAGACTAAGTCACATTCATCTGCATATTTTTCCAAGTCTCTCACTTCAGTTTATACATCACAGTTGGAAATTGTACTTTAAGGTCAAGCTAGTAACCCTCACATTCAAAATTACCTCCTACCCCGCCCCTGCCATCCGTACATAAAATGAATTAACATGTGCATTTGGAATTTCTGTGTGTATTCTCAGTTCTTGTTACCATTTCAACCTAAGTAGTTCCAGTATTCAATTTAAATAAATATTACAGTTTCTGAGTGCTTTACACCGCTGGAATTTGTATAGCGACTCTATCAAGAGAACATAATCTGTCCATAAATTACTCACATTAGCTTTTTTTTCCTCACTCAAAATTGACTATGAGGACTAATGAGTTGCCACACTTTCTTCCAAAACCCTTGGATGCAACTGAGTGATATCTGAGTCTGAAACTAATAAATGAAGCCCCACAGGTCGTTGTTAGTTTTGAATCCACATTCTGTCATACTATAGTGTTAAAAACAGCAACAAAATCCTATTACAAAAGAAAATATATCAAACTTCAAACAAAGTTTTAGTTGAGACTAACAAAAATAGTTTTTGGATGCCATCCCTGACAAGTAAAACTATCTTTTCAATGTTATAATTGTATAGTCTTATTTTGGATGTGAAAACCACAGATACACAGAATGACAAAATGGTTCTAGTTCACAAGTGATCCCGATACTAAGAACTCTTTTAAAAAATGGAAAAATACAAACAAAATGACTATGACCAAAACCCACTCTTTAAAATAGAGTCCGAAGTAAAATTAAACTTTTAGATAATAAACATGATCATTTTATGAAGTAGTGTGGTCTCTTTGTTTAGATTATTATTTCTGCTAACTTTTCCATGGGTTGAGATCCTGAGTGAAACTTAAAACCATGTATTTCTCCCAGCATTAGGGCTACAATAAAATGTAAATGTCTATGGGGGGCTTCTGTGTTAGGAAAAAGTTGATATAATAGCTGGTTTATGAAAAGCTATTGTTTTACACCATTTAAGTAGGAAAAAATTCCTATAGTCTGAAATTGTATCTGCACATTTAAAGATGGGGGAGTACACTCATCTACCCAATAAAGTGGTCACATTTAGGGAATTGCTTTATAATTTTTGGTTTTACATTTTACTATTATTGAAAAGGCTCATAAAATGTCTAGGGAGTAAAAGTCCTCATGATAAAGCGATAACACAAAGGAATCATTAATTATTCAACATGTTATTTGCTTGACATACGTTTTGTGATCAAATAATAATGGTGATTTCCTTCAACAAAAAATAATGATTACCTGTTGCCTTCAATTTCAGACATAAGCTGTGAACCAAATACTGGAGAAGTTTTGCAAGTGGCATAAAAAACAATTTATGTCTGCTTATCTGCTATGAAAGTCATATGATAAAAAGATACAACACATACTATGCAAAATTTAAATGTGAACAAATTAAGAACAAAGTTGTAATGGATATTTATTTTCACTGAGGTTTTTTTAAAGCATAATTATTAGTGTTTTTTAAAAACTAGTTTATAGTTCAGATACTTACCAAATATTATTAGTGGGTATACTACATTTTTAAAAATTTCCTAGGAAATGACATGTTTTATTTAAATCTTTTTGTGAATAATATTCAAAACTTCATGCCATAATTTTCCAGAGAAGTTGCTGACACTTAGGTAGCACAAACTCTGACCTGTTCAGGTTCTTTAATGATTATGTTTTAGGGGTAATTTTTGTGGAAAAGTTGTAGATATTCACATTCCCTGTTCAGCACATAATTGCAACAGCTGAGGGGTTAGGAGGTCGCCACTCAGTGGAATTGGGCACCCATTAAATGGCACTTTTATTTCATAGGAGAATGAGTCCATAGTGAAGGGGATCAAGTTGCTGAAACTTGAAAACACATATGTACAGATACATGCACTCACACTTAGCCACAACTTAAGCAAACTAAAGAAACCAATAGTAAAGCAATTTTCTGTGAAAAAAACAAGTTCACGTGAGCATATACAAAAAAGCTTCATACCTACTGTGCAAACCACAGGAAGCATTTTGTGCTCAAAATATGCCACTTTTACAGATTATTTGTTTCTCTAATGTTAAGCAACATAATAACTTAAGTATGTGGTTACTAGATTTGACAATTGGCTCTTTTGTGGAAGCAAATGAATATGACTTGGAGTTAACCTTACAGGAGGCCATCATATTATACTCTAGTTAACAGTGGCTTTCTGCATACGTGCTACAAGTTCATCAAATCGATGGCCATTAGTGCGTACTAGAGACACAGAGTACCAACAGACTAAACCTGAAACTTGTTTTTCAGGGCCCACCTACTCTACAGCTACCGAAGTATATTTTTCATGTAACAAAATTACAATACCAGACAGTAATCAGGAAGAATCAAAGGACGGGCAGTTGTGTTCACTCTTCCAGCAAATAATCACTTGGACATCTTTACTACTCTATTCTTTCAACAAGCATGACAGAAAGTAGCATCATGACAGAGATCATTGTACTGAAAGAACGTCTTAAGTTTCTCTGTGGTTCACTGCTGCCTTAAATTTAAAAAAAAGAAAAGTAAAATAAGAGAAGGGCCAGGGAAGAATTTACTTACGGTTCAAAGTTTCATCTTTAGTCCATGTAAGATCATGCAGCAAGTTTTCTCACCAAGGCTGCCTCTTGCACATCCCTTTAAAAAGAACCAATGCTCATAATCCAGTTCCAAGATAATTCATTCACATGTTCCACCGCTTGTTTCTGTGAGGCATTGATATCCACTCTCACATCATCGAGAAAATGTTACTAGGAAAATTTTTTTAAAAAAAGCAAAACACTTCAACATGTTAACTCAGAAAGCATACCATCATTCTCCACATTCTGAGATGTATGCCACCTGCCTTAGTTATCACAAGCAACTAACTCTAAGCTGCTAGCAGGACTCTGTCTGCCCTCTATCTGTCGCTATTAGATCAGCACGTTGATTCAGTGGCACTGAAGCAAAAGGAATTAGCTATCTTGCTTCCCGCAGGACATACAGGAGACAGCTGAGTGTGCTAAACCACACACTGACTGGTGAACTCTTTGCACCAATTAGTGCAGGTGCTACAGCTCAAAAGACAAATTGATGGCCACTGCTGCTTTATTGTACTGTGTTCGTCAGCCTGTCTGATGATTCTCTGTTCTGTTTTGTGTGGTTGTTTTTACTGTTTTACTTCGTCAGTACTTAGTTTAGCAGCTTACATTCAATAACAATATCGTTGACAAGACAAAATAATCTTTTAAGCTTCTTTTATCATTCCTCTCTCTCTCTCTCTTTCTCTCTCATTAAACCTATCCTCTTATATCAAGCCCTCCGTATTTTTGGGGCATAAAAACAAAACAAAAAAACAACTTCACAACTTCACACATTCTATAGGAGCCAAAAGTACTCTTTAGATTTTTTTACAAACACGTGTGACTGGTACTATATAAGGATTTCATGAAGAAATATACTATACAAAACATTATAGCATATTTCTTAAACATTGTAATGTATGAAATCTCCAAAACAAAGTTTTACAGGTGGACAGGTAAACTAGTAAAATACAATTATGTCATATAAATCAGATAAACATTTCTTAAGGAATCTATTTTGCATAGTATTTATTTCAATTCCATATTATATTTCACCCATGTATTCATCTAAGTATATGAGAAGGAAGGATCTAGAAGCAGACAATTTAAGAACATATTTTAGTAGTAATTGTGACAGAGCAAATATACTGAGGTTGGTTGAAAATGACAGGTGAAGAGTAACACAGACAAAATCCCCCAGAACACGTTTTCTTAATGAACCATGTGGATGATTTACTAGGATGATACATTAATTCTATTTCAGAAGAAAAAGCACACCATGCCTCCAGAAATGTTGCCATATTTATACACAAACATTTGCAGAAAATAACATCTCATTTAAAAGAAAGTGGACTTATCTTGCAGGCTCAGTTTTCCAGGGGAGGGAAAAATCTTTAAGAATATGGAAATAATCTCAGGTGAGCCAAATGTGTTATAAATTTTAAGCATTAAAACGTGTAGAAGTAAATCAGATAATTATAGATGAACCCCTTGAGCCTCAAGTGGAACCCATTTGTTTTTATTTTATGTACCACCGAAACAAACTAAATTACTTGCTTCCTTAAAAACACAGATCAGTGGGAGATGATGAGGACTTGTAATAAGTGAATACATTATACAGTTGCTAGAATTGATATTTTTAAATTTTAAAATTGATGCATTAATAAAGATAACTTTATTGGTACATGTTTAAGCAATCTGCATATTTTGTGTGAAAAGAGTTTTTTGTTCATTTCACTAAATGTCTCACCTGAGGAACAATTCATATACTGATATTTGTTAAATAGAGCAGCTGGTATTATAAGATTGTTTCAGTAACCATAAGAATTATTAAGTGTAGTTATTTTTACTAATGACAATTCAGCCTCATTCGTGGTAATGTTCAATTATAACTTTGATGACACATCAGAAATATAGCTAGGAAACAGAAAATGTTATCCTTTCCTTATCTTCTTTGAGCAATTAAATTATTATTAATTGAATGCTTGTCAATGACAACAGCTGATTTTCATTTTCAAAAGCAAATTACAATATGTAGTTTTCAGAAAAATATATTTGGTGAAATATGAAAAATGTAATATTTACTGTGGGATGAATAAAGGTAAGTTTTAACCAGTTTGAAAACAGAGTAAGCAAAATGGAATCACTGAAATTTTTACTACTAGAGATGATAATTTCTTTGAAAAAAAAAAAGTGTATAATATTCTCACCCCTCCCCTGCTTTGTAAAGTCCACTTGAATCCTACTCTAAATATGACATTTAACTTCCTTTTTTCTCTTCAAATATATCAAGAACATTCACTTCTATAAATACATATAGGTTCAAATTATCATTGATGTTTCATTGTATGTATGTGTGTGCATTTTCTTTAACAAAATACCTATCTTTTGACCGATAGTTTCTAATTTTGATATAGTTGTACAATCCTGGTTTAAGACCCTTAACTTTCTGAACTGCCATTTTACCACCTTTAATCAAGGTCCTGGGTTAAGGTGCCTGGGGAGGAGTGGGCTGAAGTGCCATGTGGTTGGTTTGTGAGCCTTTGTGCTCTGGCTTAGGGGTGCGTCTGAGGAAGAGGCACCTTTTTTTTCTTTTCTTTTCTTTCCAAAAAAGGCAACACCATGCTATCCACTATTCACTTGTCTAAAGATGCTTTCTCTAAAATTCACAGAGGTGCATGTGGACTAGACACACTGCATATACCGAGTGGTCTGTTACATGAGAGAGGAAATGTAAACTGGCTACCACAAAGTCTGATACACAAGAATTGCTCTTTAAATCATAGCAGTCAATCATAGATACGTGAAATTAGGTTTAGTTTACTTTAAGACGGAAAGAGGTTGTATTAGGTGCTTTAGAAAGATTTTGAACATTGAAAATATTAACATTTAAAACATTTAAACATTGATGATTATAATTTTATTTAAAAATATTTAAGCCACATAATACAGTTTAAAAATGATTCATTAAATCTATCAACAATAGAAAAATGAATATATAAATTTCATTACATAACTTTAAGGATAGTTATCTAGCTCTTTAAGTACTAATTATGAAACATATTAAAAAGTGGCAATAAATAAAATAAGCTGCCAAATTTTTAAAGCTGAAGACAAATAGTATACATTCCTTGTTAATAACTGCTTCAAACATGTCCGTATTCATAAATACTGACAATGCCATGATGAATATAAATTGATGATTATTGCAGAGACCATGCTGAATCTTTCCCTTTTGTCTGTTTTCATGGATTTTTAGTTCTTAAATCCCTTTTTTATCATCATCTTCTTGTCATTCATCTCCTCTTCCAAAAATAAAAAAAAATTAATGTGTTTAACAGATATTTACTTGTTCATGTTGGTGCGCAAATATATATTCTATGTGTTATTCTAAATCTTCATCTAATTGTATTAGAATTTTGTGAGAATTTTTCATAAAAATATGTATTTTTTACATTCCACAAAACAATGATACAGAAACATATAATGCTCTACTATATGCCAAAAATTAACTACATCCTACACACAGCTGTGAAGATTACCATAAACATTTTTATTCATGCCAATTCATCTGTGCACTGGTATTTAATGAACAATAAAAAGCAAATATCTAGTCAAAGATACAAAATTTCTTTTTCTGTATTTAACTTTTTTGGAATCTTGACTTGTTTTAATAGTAGGTATATATATATACAGAGCTCGCTAGAATGCAAATCTAGTTCTTTCACCAGCAAGAGTATTAAAATACTGTTTATGCCATTGTCTTACTCTGGCAAATTTATATGTTAACTAAATATAATATTTCTTATAGGCATTTGACTCCAGTGTTTTGGTAGGCAACATTTCAAAATATCAGGTTAAATACAGCAAACCAATACTAACTCGTATATTATTCTCAAATATATGTCTTTGAGAAAGCAAGTCATAAGAGGATTTTGTCTATCCTTCCAGGATGAGGGCTGAGTCCTTGAGTCAATAGGAACTGCAAAGTACAGAGAGGTAGAGAAGTCATTTTCTTTTAACTCAGATTAAAGTTTTACTGAATGAAAGCTTCTGCAGTATTATCAAAATAGCCTTGCTCATTATAAGCAGTGTCTCACCAAGTTGCCTGGGATCAAGTCATTCTAGACTCATTATTGTCAGCCGTCATTTAAAGTTGAGATTCAAAGTTGTCAGGTATAATCACAATAAGACCTTAACCAGGGACTTAGCAACTAGAGAGTCATCTGTATTTACACCAATAAGTCTTTGTCATGATTTCATGTTGTATAGCTTTATTTTTTATTCTGACACCCTTTTATTGTCAGAATTCAAGGTAGACATAGTTAATTTAGTTTCTTGCCAGCAATATCTACTTTCACTTTTTTTAACCCAAGCACTTACCTATTTTATAGTGACAATTTGAGGGATAAGGAACAGTATAATCTTTATTTAATACTTGTCTCTGCTGAGTTTCCAACAGGCAGACTATTATTTGAGAAAAGCAATTTGGGATATAATACAGTAGCTTAAGGGCAATGCTCCAAGAAATAACTAATTTCATAAAATTATAGTTGTATAGTAAATATACAACGTGATTAAGTAAAATATGTAAAGATGTTGAACCGTTCACATCATGTTTTAAAATATAATTCCTAAAGAGTATTAAATTTAGAGTGAGAAACTCATTTCTATGCATTTCTGTTGGGCTTTCAAATAGGGACTATTTTTATGCTTAAGTGAGATTAGGTATTATGAAGTCAAATGATTTCAATATTTCATATAATCTAAAATTATTTGAAACCTGGAAAATAAAACTAAAGAGAAGAAGTGCAGATAATATTTGTAAAATACTTTTATAAATTTAACATATTTATTATTTAAAGCTATTTTATACTTTCCTTACGGATACTTCTGGTATTTTCCTAAGGAGAAAACTTTAGACTTTACAAAATAGTTTAATTGGTTTAAACAGAAAAAAATAAAAATAAAAAAAAAAACTACATACGTTACCTCTTCACAATTCCAGTTCTTATATGCCAGATGTATTAGTATTGTATTGTTGTATAACAAATTATCCCAATTTTAGTAGCTTGAAGCAACACACATTTATTATCTCAACGTGTGTGAGTCAGAGGTCCAGGTCAGGGTCTCACAGGCTCTAATTAAGGTATTAGCTGGTCTGAGTTCTCTTCTCGAGGTTCAGCTGGGGAAGAATTCAGGTTGTTTGGGGAAAAAATCATTTGGTTATGGCTATATCACTGAAGGCTGTGGCTTGAATTTTTTTTTTTTTTTTTTTTTCCTGAGATGGAGTCTTGCTCTGTCACCCAGGTTGGACTGCAGTGGCATGATCTCGGCTCATTGCAACCTTTACCTCCCAGGTGCCAGAAATTCTCCTGCCTCAGCCTCCCGAGTAACTGGGATTACAGGCACCCGCCACCACACCTGGCTAATTTTTTTGTATTTTTAGTAGAGATGGAGTTTCACCATGTTGGCCAAGATGGTCTCGAACTCCTCACCTCGTGATCCGCCCACCTCGGCCTCTCAAAATTCTGGGATTACAGGCGTGAGCCGCCGCACCCGGCCTAAACTGCCACGCCAGGCTTAACGACTCTTGGCTGAAGCTTGCTTCAGGCATTAGGGGCTCCCCTTAGTTCCTTCTGCCACATGACCTCTTCATAAGCAGTTTAAAACACGGCTGTTTGCTTTTTCAAGGCCACCAGGAGAAGCTATGTATACTAGCAAGATAAAACCTTAGATCTGTATTGCAACATAATCACAGGATTGATATCCTATCGCCTTTGCCTTAGTCTATTGGTTATAAGCAAGTTATGATTTCCTCCTGCATGAGGATTATACAAGACATAATGTTAGTGGCTCAGATAATGGGACAATCTTAGAATTCTGTCTGCTACGCTGAATTAATTCCTAAAGTATTTAGCATATCCAGTTAGACAGCAAATTATATCTAAATGTGTACAAATAGTAATTTAGTAAAGTTGTTGAAGATTCTGAACAATCAAACATACTTTCAATAGGTTTAAAAATCTTATAGAACATTTTATGTGTAAAATTAGACATAATTGTATCAGAGAAAAAAGAATAATATGAGCCCCATCAAGCTACAGGCACTCTGATTACTTAGTTGACATATTTGAAACTAGAGTAGTTGAGGAAAATATTTCCAAAAATAAACCAAAATAAATGTCAAAAGAATCTCACTGCATATTCTCACTCAGTAGGTGGGAATTGAACAATGAGAACACTTGGACACAGGAAGGGGAGCATCACACACCAGGGCCTGTCGTGGGGTGGGGGGAGGCAGGAGGGATAGCATTAGGAGATATACCTAATGTAAATGACGAGTTAATGGGTGCAGCACACCAACATGGCACATGTTTACATATATAACAAACCTGCATGTTGTGCACATGTACCCTAGAACTTAAAGTATAATAAAAAAAAAATATATATATATATATATATATAAAAGAAGAATCTCACTATAACCTTAAGCTACATACAACAGAGATACACCACATACTGTAGGACGGTGGCTACTATAAATTGTACTTTTTATATAACTTACTAGGATATATTGCTAGGTATATTTCAGTAAATGGAGATTGATACTTATCATCATCGTCATCCTCGACATCAGCATAATTATTTACTTATAATTCTTGAAAGCAAAAACGTTGGTGTCAGACAGAGGTCAAGGCATCAGAGGTCAAGTTAAACTCTTGTCTCAACCCTTATTCTGCATAGAATATAGTAAGTAATTTAATATTGATAAGCTATAGTTACATCACCTGTAAAACTCAGGTATTATTTTCTGTCTCATAGTCTTGCTCTGTTAATTAAATGAGAAAGCATATTTCATTTGAGGCTTTGCACAATGTGTTTTAGTAATTCCACTAACTAGCTCATTGTCCAGAATTTAGTAAGTACTCAGTAAATATTTAATGAAAGAATACATATTTGCACTGAATATTAGTTTTCTTAGAATATGGGAAAGCTGAAATGATGTTTTGGTTTTTTAATATGAAACTTTGCAATGAAACATTCAATTTCCTCCTGTCTGCTTTGCAGAAAATGGTGGTATTGATTTGCAGAATTGCTAGAAAAGTTGTCTCCCTTCTGTCCATCCTACTTTCTTAAAGCCAACTGAAGTCATAGTTTTGAGAACGGACGTCCAATATTATATCACTTTTTATATTTATATTGGTTTCTCTTTAACTCAGTATCACTATTTTAGATCACTTCAAGGAACAAATTTTGAAGCAAATTTTAAAAATAATTTATTCTGTCTGTCACTCTTTGTCTTTTGCATTCTCCTTCAAAGGCAACCTTAGACAAGGGCATTGAGGGAAAACTGGCATTTATGCAAAAACAGAGGGCACATTGTTGGGCATTCCCAAACCAAGCCCAGTTAGAGGGGGAATAGAGCCCGAGTTACTGCTGAGCCCAGCAAGCTGCTGCTTTGCATGGCAGAGCAGAATGAAATCAGCAAAGAGGTATTGACTAGATGCAGTCATTTTATTCATTTGCGCTCTGTCGAGTAAGTCAATAACCCAGGCAGTCTCATCTTTATTTATTTATTTATTTATTTATTTATTTATTTATTTATTTTTTAATTTATTTATTTATTTATTTATTTATTTATTTATTTTATTATACTTTAAGTTCTAGGGTACATGTGCATAATGTGCAGGTTTGTTACATATGTATACTTATGCCATGTTGGTGTGCTGCACCCATCAACTCGTCAGCACCCATCAATTCATCATTTATATCATGTATAACTCCCCAATGCAATCCCTCCCTCTTCCCCCCTCCCCCCTCCCCATGATAGGCCCCAGTGCGTGATGTTCCCCTTCCCGAGTCCAAGTGATCTCATTGTTCAGTTCCCACCTATGAGTGAGAACATGCGGTGTTTGGTTTTCTCTTCTTGTGATAGTTTGCTAAGAATGATGGTTTCCAGCTGCATCCATGTCCCTACAAAGGACGCAAACTCATCCTTTTTTATGGCTGCATAGTATTCCATGGTGTATATGTGCCACATTTTCTTAATCCAGTCTGTCACTGATGGACATTTGGGTTGATTCCAAGTCTTTGCTATTGTGAATAGTGCCGCAATAAACATACGTGTACATGTGTCTTTGTAGTAGAATAATTTATAATCCTTTGGGTATATACCCAGTAGTGGGATGGCTGGGTCATATGGTACATCTAGTTCTAGATCCTTGAGGAATTGCCATACTGTTTTCCATAATGGTTGAACTAGTTTACAATCCCACCAACAGTGTAAAAGTGTTCCTATTTCTCCACATCCTCTCCAACACCTGTTGTTTCCTGACTTCTTAATGATTGCCATTCTAACTGGTGTGAGATGGTATCTCATTGTGGTTTTGATTTGCATTTCTCTGATGGCCAGTGATGATGAGCATTTTTTCATGTGTCTGTTGGCTGTATGAATATCTTCTTTTGAGAAATGTCTGTTCATATCCTTTGCCCACTTTTTGATGGGGTTGTTTGTTTTTTTCTTGTATATTTGTTTGAGTTCTTTGTAGATTCTGGATATTAGCCCTTTGTCAGATGAGTAGGTTGCAAAAATTTTCTCCCATTCTGTAGGTTGCCTGTTCACTCTGATGGTAGTTTCTTTTGCTGTGCAAAAGCTCTTTATTTTAATTAGATCCCATTTGTCAATTTTGGCTTTTGCTGCCGTTGCTTTTGGTGTTTTAGAGATGAAGTCCTTGCCCATGCCTATGTCCTGAATGGTACTACCTAGATTTTCTTCTAGGGTTTTTATGGTATTAGGTCTAACATTTAAGTCTCTAATCCATCTTGAATTAATCTTCGTATAAGGGGTAAGGAAAGGATCCAGTTTCAGCTTTCTACTTATGGCTAGCCAATTTTCCCAGCACCATTTATTAAATAGGGAATCCTTTCCCCATTTCTTGTTTCTCTCAGGTTTGTCAAAGATCAGATGGCTGTAGATGTGCGGTATTATTTCTGAGGATTCTGTTCTGTTCCATTGGTCTATATCTCTGTTTTGGTACCAGTACCATGCTGTTTTGGTTACTGTAGCCTTGTAGTATAGTTTGAAGTCAGGTAGCGTGACGCCTCCAGCTTTGTCCTTTTGACTTAGGATTGTCTTGGCAATGCGGGCTCTTTTTTGGTTCCATATGAACTTTAAAGCAGTTTTTTCCAATTCTGTGAAGAAACTCATTGGTAGCTTGATGGGGACGGCATTGAATCTATAAATAACCTTGGGCAGTATGGCCATTTTCACGATATTGATTCTTCCTATCCATGAGCATGGTATGTTCTTCCATTTGTTTGTGTCCTCTTTTATTTCACTGAGCAGTGGTTTGTAGTTCTCCTTGAAGAGGTCCTTGACATCCCTTGTGAGCTGGATTCCTAGGTATTTTATTCTCTTTGAAGCAATTGTGAATGGTAGTTCATTCCTGATTTGGCTCTCTGCTTGTCTGTTACTGGTGTATAAGAATGCTTGTGATTTTTGCACATTAATTTTGTATCCTGAGACTTTGCTGAAGTTGCTTATCAGCTTAAGGAGATTTTGGGCTGAGACGATGGGGTTTTCTAAATATACAATCATGTCATCTGCAAACAGGGACAATTTGACTTCTTCTTTTCCTAACTGGATACCCTTGATTTCTTTCTCTTGCCTGATTGCCCTAGCCAGAACTTCCAACACTATGTTGAATAGGAGTGGTGAGAGAGGGCATCCCTGTCTTGTGCCAGTTTTCAAAGGGAATTTTTCCAGTTTTTGCCCATTCAGTATGATATTGGCTGTGGGTTTGTCATAAATAGCTCTTATTATTTTGAGGTACGTTCCATCAATACCGAATTTATTGAGCGTTTTTAGCATGAAGGGCTGTTGAATTTTGTCAAAAGCCTTTTCTGCATCTATTGAGACAATCATGTGGTTCTTGTCTTTGGTTCTGTTTATATGCTGGATTACGTTTATTGATTTGCGAATGTTGAACCAGCCTTGCATCCCAGGGATGAAGCCCACTTGATCATGGTGGATAAGCTTTTTGATGTGCTGCTGAATCCGGTTTGCCAGTATTTTATTGAGAATTTTTGCATCAATGTTCATCAGGGATATTGTTCTAAAATTCTCTTTTTTTGTTGTGTCTCTGCCAGGCTTTGGTATCAGGATGATGTTGGCCTCATAAAATGAGTTAGGGAGGATTCCCTCTTTTTCTATTGATTGGAATAGTTTCAGAAGGAATGGTACCAGCTCCTCCTTGTACCTCTGGTAGAATTCAGCTGTGAATCCATCTGGTCCTGGACTTTTTTTGGTGGGTAGGCTATTAATTGTTGCCTCAATTTCAGAGCCTGCTATTGGTCTATTCAGGGATTCAACTTCTTCCTGGTTTAGCCTTGGGAGAGTGTAAGTGTCCAGGAAATTATCCATTTCTTCTAGATTTTCTAGTTGATTTGCGTAGAGGCGTTTATAGTATTCTCTGATGGTAGTTTGTATTTCTGTGGGGTCAGTGGTGATATCCCCTTTATCATTTTTTATTGCGTCTATTTGATTCCTCTCTCTTTTCTTCTTTATTAGCCTTGCTAGCGGTCTGTCAATTTTGTTGATCTTTTCAAAAAACCAACTCCTGGATTCATTGATTTTTTGGAGGGTTTTTTGTGTCTCTATCTCCTTCAGTTCTGCTCTGATCTTAGTTATTTCTTGCCTTCTGCTAGCTTTTGAATGTGTTTGCTCTTGCCTCTCTAGTTCTTTTAATTGTGATGTTAGAGTGTCAATTTTAGATCTTTCCTGCTTTCTCTTGTGAGCATTTAGTGCTATAAATTTCCCTCTACACACTGCTTTAAATGTGTCCCAGAGATTCTGGTATGTGGTATCTTTGTTCTCATTGGTTTCAAAGAACATCTTTATTTCCGCTTTCATTTCGTTATGTACCCAGTAGTCATTCAGGAGCAGGTTGTTCAGTTTCCATGTAGTTGAGCGGTTTTGATTGAGTTTCTTAGTCCTGAGTTCTAGTTTGATTGCACTGTGGTCTGAGAGACAGTTTGTTATAATTTCTGTTCTTTTACATTTGCTGAGGAGTGCTTTGCTTCCAATTATGTGGTCAATTTTGGAATAAGTGCGATGTGGTGCTGAGAAGAATGTATATTCTGTTGATTTGGGGTGGAGAGTTCTATAGATGTCTATTAGGTCCGCTTGGTGCAGAGATGAGTTCAATTCCTGGATATCCTTGTTAACTTTCTGTCTCATTGATCTGTCTAATGTTGACAGCGGAGTGTTGAAGTCTCCCATTATTATTGTATGGGAGTCTAAGTCTCTTTGTAAGTCTCTAAGGACTTGCTTTATGAATCTGGGTGCTCCTGTATTGGGTGCATATATATTTAGGACAGTTAGCTCTTCCTGTTGAATTGATCCCTTTACCATTATGTAATGGCCTTCTTTGTCTCTTTTGATCTTTGATGGTTTAAAGTCTGTTTTATCAGAGACAAGGATTGCAACCCCTGCTTTTTTTTGTTCTCCATTTGCTTGGTAGATCTTCCTCCATCCCTTTATTTTGAGCCTATGTATGTCTCTGCATGTGAGATGGGTCTCCTGAATACAGCAGACTGATGGGTCTTGACTCTTTATCCAGTTTGCCAGTCTGTGTCTTTTACTTGGAGCATTTAGTCCATTAACATTTAAGGTTAATATTGTTATGTGTGAACTTGATCCTGCCATTATGATATTAACTGGTTATTTTGCTCGTTAGTTGATGCAGTTTCTTCCTAGCCTCGATGGTCTTTACATTTTGGCATGTTTTTGCGATGGCTGGTACCGGTTGTTCCTTTCCATGTTTAGGGCTTCCTTCAGGGTCTCTTGTAAGGCAGGCCTGGTGGTGACAAAATCTCTAAGCATTTGCTTATCTGTAAAGGATTTTATTTCTCCTTCACTTATGAAACTTAGTTTGGCTGGATATGAAATTCTGGGTTTAAAATTCTTTTCTTTAAGAACGTTGAATATTGGCCCCCACTCTCTTCTGGCTTGTAGAGTTTCTGCCGAGAGATCTGCTGTTAGTCTGATGGGCTTCCCTTTGTGGGTAACCCGACCTTTCTCTCTGGCTACCCTTAAGATTTTTTCCTTCATTTCAACTTTGGTGAATCTGGCAATTATGTGTCTTGGAGTTGCTCTTCTGGAGGAGTATCTTTGTGGCGTTCTCTGTATTTCCTGAATTTGAATGTTGGCCTGCCCTACTAGGTTGGGGAAGTTCTCCTGGATGATATCCTGAAGAGTGTTTTCCAACTTGGTTCCATTTTCCCCCTCACTTTCAGGCACCCCAATCAGAAGTAGATTTGGTCTTTTTACGTAATCCCATACTTCTTGCAGGCTTTGCTCATTTCTTTTTCTTCTTTTTTCTTTTGGTTTCTCTTCTCGCTTCATTTCATTCATTTGATCCTCAATCGCTGATACTCTTTCTTCCAGTTGATCGAGTCGGTTACTGAAGCTTGTGCATTTGTCACGTATTTCTTGTGTCATGGTTTTCATCTCTGTCATTTCGTTTATGATCTTCTCTGCATTAATGAGTCTAGCTGTCAATTCTTCCACTCTTTTTTCAAGATTTTTAGTTTCTTTGCGCTGGGTACGTAATTCCTCCTTTAGCTCTGATAAGTTTGATGGACTGAAGCCTTCTTCTCTCCTCTCGTCCAAGTCATTCTCTGACCAGCTTTGATCCATTGCTGGCGATGGGCTGCGCTCCTTTGCAGGGGGAGATGCGCTCTTATTTTTTGAATTTCCAGCTTTTCTGCCCTGCTTCTTCCCCATCTTTGTGGTTTTATCTGTCTCTGGTCTTTGATGATGGTGACGTACTGATGGGGTTTTGGTATAGGTGTCCTTCCTGTTTGATAGTTTTCCTTCTGACAGTCAGAAGGACTGTCTGTTGGTCTGTTGGAGATTGCTTGAGGTCCACTCCAGACCCTGTTTGCCTGGGTATCAGCAGCAGCGGTTGCCGAAGATAGAATATTGCTGAACAGCGAGTGTACCTGTCTGATTCTTCCTTTGGAAGTTTCCTCTCAGGGGTGTACTCCACCCTGTGAGGTGTGGGGTGTCAGACTGCCCCTAGTGGGGGATTTCTCCCAGCTAGGCTACTCAGGGGTCAGGGACCCACCTGAGCAGGCAGTCTGTCCGTTCTCAGATCTCAACCTCCGCGTTGGGAGATCCACGGCTCTCCCCAAAGCTGTCAGACAGAGTCGTTCGCGTCTGCACCGGCTCCCGCTACTTCCCCTGTTGGTCTTCAGCTGTGCGCTGTCCCCAGAGGTGGAGACTACAGAGACAGGCAGGCTTCCTTGAGCTGCTGTGAGCTCCACCCAGTTCGAGCTTCCCAGCGGCTTTGTTTACCTACTTAAGCCTCAGGAATGGCGGGCGCCCCTCCCCCAGCCTCGCTGCTGCCTTGCGGATAGATCGCGGCAGACTGCTGTGTTAGAAGTGAGGGAGGCTTCGTGGGTGTGGGACCCTCCCGGCCAGGTGTGGGATATGTTCTCCTGGTGTGCCTGTATGCTTACAGCGCAGTATTGGGGTGGGAGTTATCCGATTTTCCAGGTCTTGTGTGTCTCAGTTCCCCTGGCTAGGAAAACGGTTCCCCTTCCCCCTTGCGCTTCCAGGTGAGGCGATGCCTCGCCCTGCTTCAGCTCTCGCTGGTCGGGCTGCAGCAGCTGACCAGCACCGATTGTCCGGCACTCCCTAGTGAGATGACCCCAGTACCTCAGTTGAAAATGCAGAAATCACCGGTCTTCTGTGTCGCTCGCGCTGGGAGTTGGAGACTGGAGCTGTTCCTATTCGGCCATCTTGCTCCGCCCCCGGCAGTCTCATCTTTTAGCTTCTACTGCCACCTTTTAGAGCCACCATCAACACCTGGATCCTAAAGAATAATGGACAGCTGATTTATTTCTTGGCAATTATTCAGCTAGTTCCAAAATGTATAAAATGTTCTTCCTTCAAATCCATGTTGTGCGGGTGTGAAGGAATTTGTAACAGCTTTATAGCTTCATTTAAAAGAGTTTCATAATTTCCATAGCAACAGATAACCATGTCACATATTTTGGAACAAAGTCAAGTTCTACTCCAAACTCAAAATGATATGACAGGATAATTCTGCAGTTAATGGAAACAGGTAGAAATATTCAAGCAGGGATGCCTTCCTAAGACACATTATATCGTTAACTAAACTCAAGTTCATTTTTAGGCTGATTTAGCTCTAGAGAGAATTTAAGTGGCTGGGAAAAGAAAAAAACACACAGATTGCATTAAGAAGCTACCCTAATGCTGACAACCTGAGAAACAATAGCTTTCATCCTGATCTTGACCATAAAATCTGACCTGTGTGGCCATAGTAAGAGACTATAAATTACACTGAGGGATACTCTTTGCAAATTTTTAAGGTCTGAATATTATTTGTAAATTACTTAACCATAGGGTATCTTGCTCTATCATATTAGGAAAGCTGTTAGATTCTAAAATTGCCATTGATTTGTACAATCTTAATGCAGCTCTTAGATTGTATCAACATTCTCTGTTAGTAATATCTTCCTAGATTTGGGGTTTCCTCAAATTAATACATTAAATAAAGGAAATATATAATTCAGTCTATTAAGATCACTGATTTGCTCTGTAATTCCTACACAATTCTGACAGTATCAATGAAACTTAGTTCTGGGGAAGTTCAGAAAAGACATTCTGGGAAATAATGAATTGTGTAAATGCTGCAATCTTTAGCATTGCTATGTTAAATGCCGATATAATAAGGAATTACAAGTTTGGCAAATATAGTTCAATAAATATATAATGAGAATCCAGTCGCCTGTATAGAGGAATGCTTATTATACACTACATATACATTGTATTATCTTATTTTCAGAAATCTCATCTTGTCTCAATCCATAGAAATACTATCTGAAGTGCTGCATGTTTATTTATTCAATATTGAGTGCCAGCAATGTGCCAGGCAAAGCTGTAGGGATTGGTAACACAGTAACAAGACAGGCATGAACAAAGCATGTAAAAGAGCAGATATTCCTCAGAATAAACCTGGATCATTGAAAGAGACAAAGAACCAAAAAAGACTTCATTGGACAAGGAAGTTGACTATATTGTCAGTTTGCTGAAGCCAGAATTTCCCCACTTTAATACCTTTGAATAATTGGAACAAATGTAGATAATTTTTCAGTCACATTTGCTATTAGAATGTGTTACTCTAGCCATTAGTAGTTGTAAGACTTGAAAATACATTTTGGGGGAAATGAATATTCACAGCAGATGCTTCTCTCAGTTTCAATTTGATCAAATATTTAATATACTTTCTTCTGGAGAGCAGTAATTTTGTTGAATGTTTCTCAATGTGTGCTTTTAAATAGCCTCAAGATGCTCCCACAGAAAATGAATACTCAGTATACTGTAATCAATTTTTAAAATCAATAATAAACACAGTACTGGATTATCTTCATCATCACCCTTGGGGCCTCTTACGATAAGTAGGCGTGTGTGCAATGTTCAGGCATAGTAAGTTTCAATTCTCATCCTTATCTCGGAAGTATTGTTTTTATTATTTTTTATTTTTCACCTCATATACCAAAGAAAAATTCACCTACTGTTACAGCTTTCTGTATGACCTAGAATTTTCCTTATTACAGGAGTAGGATTCCTGGAATATCCTGGCCTAGACTTCCATTAGACTTCTGATAAGGAGTGAGTGCCTCTTGGAATATTATGTCTTCCTGGTTTGCCTACTAATGTGCCAAATATAGATATTGTACATCTTTCTAGACATAACATCAACAGATTCCCTCTTTTGAAGGGAGAAAACACAGATTTCATGATTCATATAATAAAATATGTCACAATAAATCATATACTTTAATACCTTGATGGTGCCCCAAATCTTTTGCATTGATTCTAACATGTTCGCTCTGTATTTCATTCTAAAACAAGTGTCAGCCCCTAGAGTATACAGTGAATGTGTCCTGCTAAACTGTATTAACAAAGGACCCCATTTGAAAATATGGTAAGAGCTAATTTTATTTTTCTACTGATAGAAGAAAAGAATTGTAATAATAGAACTAAAATTTGGATGTCCGACTTAGCTGAATTCTGAATCAAATACGTTTTTCTTTTCGAAACATAGGCTAAATTTTGGGAAAATAGGTTTGATTAAAGTAAACTATGGATGATCTTGTAACTTAAGAATTCTTTTAAACATAAGGCAATATAAAAATAGTATTATTCTTAGTAATACTATGATTTTGGAGAATAGGTCAACAAGGAGCAGAAGAGCAAAAAGGATCCATGGAAATGTGTAAGTAGGAGAAACCATTACGCAGCTATAGTTGTGAGTCTGAAGACTACATTTTTACTCATAGTTATTTCATATTTTTAACAAGTAGATTTTCTTTTTTTTTTTTTTTTTTTGTGTCAACTAAGGCTATTTCTTTTTTTTTTTTTTTTTTTTTTTTTTTTTTTTTTTATTATACTTTAAGTTCTAGGGTACATGTGCATAACGTGCAGGTTTGTTACATATGTAAACTTATGCCATGTTGGTGTGCTGCACCCATCAACTCGTCAGCACCCATCAATTCATCATTTATATCATGTATAACTCCCCAATGCAATCCCTCCCTCCTCCCCCCTCCCCCCTCCCCATGATAGACCCCAGTGTGTGATGTTCCCCTTCCCGAGTCCAAGTGATCTCATTGTTCAGTTCCCACCTATGAGTGAGAACATGCGGTGTTTGGTTTTCTCTTCTTGTGATAGTTTGCTAAGAATGATGGTTTCCAGCTGCATCCATGTCCCTACAAAGGACGCAAACTCATCCTTTTTTATGGCTGCATAGTATTCCATGGTGTATATGTGCCACATTTTCTTAATCCAGTCTGTCACAGATGGACATTTGGGTTGATTCCAAGTCTTTGCTATTGTGAATAGTGCCGCAATAAACATACGTGTACATGTGTCTTTGTAGTAGACTAATTTATAATCCTTTGGGTATATACCCAGTAGTGGGATGGCTGGGTCATATGGTACATCTAGTTCTAGATCCTTGAGGAATTGCCATACTGTTTTCCATAATGGTTGAACTAGTTTACAATCCCACCAACAGTGTAAAAGTGTTCCTATTTCTCCACATCCTCTCCAACACCTGTTGTTTCCTGACTTCTTAATGATTGCCATTCTAACTGGTGTGAGATGGTATCTCATTGTGGTTTTGATTTGCATTTCTCTGATGGCCAGTGATGATGAGCATTTTTTCATGTGTCTGTTGGCTGTATGAATATCTTCTTTTGAGAAATGTCTGTTCATATCCTTTCCCCACTTTTTGATGGGGTTGTTTGTTTTTTTCTCGTATATTTGTTTGAGTTCTTTGTAGATTCTGGATATTAGCCCTTTGTCAGATGAGTAGGTTGCAAAAATTTTCTCCCATTCTGTAGGTTGCCTGTTCACTCTGATGGTAGTTTCTTTTGCTGTGCAAAAGCTCTTTAGTTTAATTAGATCCCATTTGTCAATTTTGGCTTTTGCTGCCGTTGCTTTTGGTGTTTTAGACATGAAGTCCTTGCCCATGCCTATGTCCTGAATGGTACTACCTAGATTTTCTTCTAGGGTTTTTATGGTATTAGGTCTAACATTTAAGTCTCTAATCCATCTTGAATTAATCTTCGTATAAGGGGTAAGGAAAGGATCCAGTTTCAGCTTTCTACTTATGGCTAGCCAATTTTCCCAGCACCATTTATTAAATAGGGAATCCTTTCCCCATTTCTTGTTTCTCTCAGGTTTGTCAAAGATCAGATGGCTGTAGATGTGTGGTATTATTTCTGAGGACTCTGTTCTGTTCCATTGGTCTATATCTCTGTTTTGGTACCAGTACCATGCTGTTTTGGTTACTGTAGCCTTGTAGTATAGTTTGAAGTCAGGTAGCGTGACGCCTCCAGCTTTGTCCTTTTGACTTAGGATTGTCTTGGCAATGCGGGCTCTTTTTTGGTTCCATATGAACTTTAAAGCAGTTTTTTCCAATTCTGTGAAGAAAGTCATTGGTAGCTTGATGGGGATGGCATTGAATCTATAAATAACCTTGGGGAGTATGGCCATTTTCACGATATTGATTCTTCCTATCCATGAGCATGGTATGTTCTTCCATTTGTTTGTGTCCTCTTTGATTTCACTGAGCAGTGGTTTGTAGTTCTCCTTGAAGAGGTCCTTTACATCCCTTGTAAGCTGGATTCCTAGGTATTTTATTCTCTTTGAAGCAATTGTGAATGGAAGTTCATTCCTGATTTGGCTCTCTGCTTGTCTGTTGCTGGTGTATAAGAATGCTTGTGATTTTTGCACATTAATTTTGTATCCTGAGACTTTGCTGAAGTTGCTTATCAGCTTAAGGAGATTTTGGGCTGAGACGATGGGGTTTTCTAAATATACAATCATGTCATCTGCAAACAGGGACAATTTGACTTCTTCTTTTCCTAACTGGATACCCTTGATTTCTTTCTCTTGCCTGATTGCCCTAGCCAGAACTTCCAACACTATGTTGAATAGGAGTGGTGAGAGAGGGCATCCCTGTCTTGTGCCAGTTTTCAAAGGGAATTTTTCCAGTTTTTGCCCATTCAGTATGATATTAGCTGTGGGTCTGTCATAAATAGCTCTTATTATTTTGAGGTACGTTCCATCAATACCGAATTTATTGAGCGTTTTTAGCATGAAGGGCTGTTGAATTTTGTCAAAAGCCTTTTCTGCATCTATTGAGACAATCATGTGGTTCTTGTCTTTGGTTCTGTTTATATGCTGGATTACGTTTATTGATTTGCGAATGTTGAACCAGCCTTGCATCCCAGGGATGAAGCCCACTTGATCATGGTGGATAAGCTTTTTGATGTGCTGCTGAATCCGGTTTGCCAGTATTTTATTGAGGATTTTTGCATCAATGTTCATCAGGGATATTGGTCTAAAATTCTCTTTTTTTGTTGTGTCTCTGCCAGGCTTTGGTATCAGGATGATGTTGGCCTCATAAAATGAGTTAGGGAGGATTCCCTCTTTTTCTATTGATTGGAATAGTTTCAGAAGGAATGGTACCAGCTCCTCCTTGTACCTCTGGTAGAATTCAGCTGTGAATCCATCTGGTCCTGGACTTTTTTTGGTGGGTAGGCTATTAATTGTTGCCTCAATTTCAGAGCCTGCTATTGGTCTATTCAGGGATTCAACTTCTTCCTGGTTTAGCCTTGGGAGAGTGTAAGTGTCCAGGAAATTATCCATTTCTTCTAGATTTTCTAGTTGATTTGCATAGAGGCGTTTATAGTATTCTCTGATGGTAGTTTGTATTTCTGTGGGGTCAGTGGTGATATCCCCTTTATCATTTTTTATTGCATCTATTTGATTCCTCTCTCTTTTTTTCTTTATTAGCCTTGCTAGCGGTCTGTCAATTTTGTTGATCTTTTCAAAAAACCAACTCCTGGATTTATTGATTTTTTGGAGGGTTTTTTGTGTCTCTATCTCCTTCAGTTCTGCTCTGATCTTAGTTATTTCTTGCCTTCTGCTAGCTTTTGAATGTGATTGCTCTTGCCTCTCTAGTTCTTTTAATTGTGATGTTAGAGTGTCAATTTTAGATCTTTCCTGCTTTCTCTTGTGGGCATTTAGTGCTATAAATTTCCCTCTACACACTGCTTTAAATGTGTCCCAGAGATTCTGGTATGTTGTATCTTTGTTCTCATTGGTTTCAAAGAACATCTTTATTTCCGCTTTCATTTCGTTATGTACCCAGTAGTCATTCAGGAGCAGGTTGTTCAGTTTCCATGTAGTTGAGCGGTTTTGATTGAGTTTCTTAGTCCTGAGTTCTAGTTTGATTGCACTGTGGTCTGAGAGACAGTTTGTTATAATTTCTGTTCTTTTACATTTGCTGAGGAGTACTTTACTTCCAATTATGTGGTCAATTTTGGAATAAGTGCGATGTGGTGCTGAGAAGAATGTATATTCTGTTGATTTGGGGTGGAGAGTTCTATAGATGTCTATTAGGTCCGCTTGGTGCAGAGATGAGTTCAATTCCTGGATATCCTTGTTAACTTTCTGTCTCGTTGATCTGTCTAATGTTGACAGCGGAGTGTTGAAGTCTCCCATTATTATTGTATGGGAGTCTAAGTCTCTTTGTAAGTCTCTAAGGACTTGCTTTATGAATCTGGGTGCTCCTGTATTGGGTGCATATATATTTAGGAGAGTTAGCTCTTCCTGTTGAATTGATCCCTTTACCATTATGTAATGGCCTTCTTTGTCTCTTTTGATCTTTGATGGTTTAAAGTCTGTTTTATCAGAGACTAGGATTGCAACCCCTGCTTTTTTTTGTTCTCCATTTGCTTGGTAGATCTTCCTCCATCCCTTTATTTTGAGCCTATGTATGTCTCTGCATGTGAGATGGGTCTCCTGAATACAGCAGACTGATGGGTCTTGACTCTTTATCCAGTTTGCCAGTCTGTGTCTTTTAATTGGAGCATTTAGTCCATTAACATTTAAGGTTAATATTGTTATGTGTGAACTTGATCCTGCCATTATGATATTAACTGGTTATTTTGCTCGTTAGTTGATGCAGTTTCTTCCTAGCCTCGATGGTCTTTACATTTTGGCATGTTTTTGCGATGGCTGGTACCGGTTGTTCCTTTCCATGTTTAGGGCTTCCTTCAGGGTCTCTTGTAAGGCAGGCCTGGTGGTGACAAAATCTCTAAGCATTTGCTTATCTGTAAAGGATTTTATTTCTCCTTCACTTATGAAACTTAGTTTGGCTGGATATGAAATTCTGGGTTTAAAATTCTTTTCTTTAAGAACGTTGAATATTGGCCCCCACTCTCTTCTGGCTTGTAGAGTTTCTGCCGAGAGATCTGCTGTTAGTCTGATGGGCTTCCCTTTGTGAGTGACCCGACCTTTCTCTCTGGCTGCCCTTAAGATTTTTTCCTTCATTTCAACTTTGGTGAATCTGGCAATTATGTGTCTTGGAGTTGCTCTTCTGGAGGAGTATCTTTGTGGCGTTCTCTGTATTTCCTGAATTTGAATGTTGGCCTGCCCTACTAGGTTGGGGAAGTTCTCCTGGATGATATCCTGAAGAGTGTTTTCCAACTTGGTTCCATTTTCCCCCTCACTTTCAGGCACCCCAATCAGACGTAGATTTGGTCTTTTTACATAATCCCATACTTCTTGCAGGCTTTGCTCATTTCTTTTTCTTCTTTTTTCTTTTGGTTTCTCTTCTCGCTTCATTTCATTCATTTGATCTTCAATCACTGATACTCTTTCTTCCAGTTGATCGAGTCGGTTACTGAAGCTTGTGCATTTGTCACGTATTTCTCGTGTCATGGTTTTCATCTCTGTCATTTCGTTTATGATCTTCTCTGCATTAATGAGTCTAGCTGTCAATTCTTCCACTCTTTTTTCAAGATTTTTAGTTTCTTTGCGCTGGGTACGTAATTCCTCCTTTAGCTCTGATAAGTTTGATGGACTGAAGCCTTCTTCTCTCCTCTCGTCCAAGTCATTCTCTGACCAGCTTTGATCCGTTGCTGGTGATGGGCTGCGCTCCTTTGCAGGGGGAGATGCGCTCTTATTTTTTGAATTTCCAGCTTGTCTGCCCTGCTTCTTCCCCATCTTTGTGGTTTTATCTGTCTCTGGTCTTTGATGGTGGTGACGAACTGATGGGGTTTTGGTATAGGTGTCCTTCCTGTTTGATAGTTTTCCTTCTGACAGTCAGAAGGACTCTCTGTTGGTCTGTTGGAGATTGCTTAAGGTCCACTCCAGACCCTGTTTGCCTGGGTATCAGCAGCAGAGGTTGCCGAAGACAGAATATTGCTGAACAGCGAGTGTACCTGTCTGATTCTTCCTTTGGAAGTGTCCTCTCAGGGGTGTACTCCACCCTGTGAGGTGTGGGGTGTCAGACTGCCCCTAGTGGGGGATTTCTCCCAGCTAGGCTACTCAGGGGTCAGGGACACACCTGAGCAGGCAGTCTGTCCGTTCTCAGATCTCAACCTCCGCGTTGGGAGATCCGCGGCTCTCCCCAAAGCTGTCAGACAGAGTCGTTCGCGTCTGCACCGGCTCCCGCTACTTCCCCTGTTGGTCTTCAGCTGTGCGCTGTCCCCAGAGGTGGAGACTACAGAGACAGGCAGGCTTCCTTGAGCTGCTGTGAGCTCCACCCAGTTCGAGCTTCCCAGCGGCTTTGTTTACCTACTTAAGCCTCAGCAATGGCGGGCGCCCCTCCCCCAGCCTCGCTGCTGCCTTGCGGATAGATCGCGGCAGACTGCTGTGTTAGCAGTGAGGGAGGCTTCGTGGGCGTGGGACCCTCCCGGCCAGGTGTGGGATATATTCTCCTGGAATGCCTGTATGCTTACAGCGCAGTATTGGGGTGGGAGTTACCCGATTTTCCAGGTGTTGTGTGTCTCAGTTCCCCTGGCTAGGAAAACGGATCCCCTTCCCCCTTGCGCTTCCAGGTGAGGCGATGCCTCGCCCTGCTTCAGCTCTCGCTGGTCAGGCTGCAGCAGCTGACCAGCACCGATTGTCCGGCACTCCCTAGTGAGATGACCCCAGTACCTCAGTTGAAAATGCAGAAATCACCGGTCTTCTGTGTCGCTCGCGCTGGGAGTTGGAGACTGGAGTTGTTCCTATTCGGCCATCTTGCTCCGCCCCCCCCCAACAAGTAGATTTTCACAAATACATTGAGACTATTCAATATTATGTATATATATGTAAATATATATTTGACAAGTGCAACGTCATCTTGACAACATAAGCAAATGTGAACATTTTCTTTAAGCATTTGCATCTAATAGCATGTTCACATAATCAAATAAAATATTTTTTCTGAGAAAAATGTATGGAGGATAAAAAACACAAGCACAAGCACTGATGGAGTGTTTGACATAGTTAATTTCATGGAACATTCAGTTTTGAGATCTTTGAACAGTGCCATTCTCTTTTAACTTTCATTAGACTATAAATTTTGATGAAACAGTACGATCAGCACTAATTCAGCCATAGCTAAATAATTTATTTTATTTTATCTTTATTTTGGGGGATGGATTTGTGCTCTGTCACCAGGCTAGAATGCAGTGGCAAGATCTCGGCTCGCTGCAACCTCCACCTCCTGGATTCAAGCGATATCCCCCTGCCTCAGCCTCCTAAGTAGGTGGGACTACAGGCATGCACCACCACGCCCAGCAATTTTTTTGTATTTTAGTAAAGATGGAGTTTTACCATGTTGGCCAGAATGGTCTCAATCTCCTGACCTCATGATCCACCTGCCTCGGCCTCCCAAAGTGGTGGGATTACAGGCATGAGCCACTGTGCCTGGCCGGTTATAGCTAAATAATTAATATTTTAAAAATCAATTTGTGCTTTTAGAATTATCTCAGTAAATGTAACTAAACTGAATAACTATGAGTTTAACAACATGAATGCAATCAGTTATTCTCAAAATGGCAGTTTTAAAACTCTTCAAAAGTTTATTTTTCATTTTTTAAAACTTCATCTTAAATCCTCTCATTTATAAATATACATCAATAAATTATAATTTCTAAGAAAGCTTAACTGTAAGTCTTCCTCCAAAGAATAAGTGCATCTCCATAATTCTTAATCAACATATTAAGCTAAGTAATAAAATAACAGAAATGATGAAAATATTATGAGAATATGTTATAAAACATTTTTATAAAACAATCTCAAATATCAAGAAGAATAAGTTTTTATTTCAGATATTCAAAAACTCTGCCAATACCAGCTTAAAAAAACAAAAAAGTTATTTTACAAACACAAAATTGTTGGTTCCTTCCAGTTGCCACCTTCTTCTCCCTCTCTCTCTTTTTTTTTTTTTTTTTTTTTTGAGACAGAGTCTTGCTTTGTCACCTAGGCTAGAGTGTAATGGCACCATCTTGGCTCATTGCAACCTCTGCCTCCTGGGTTCAAGCGATTCTCCTGCCTCAGCTTCCCAAGTAGCTAGGAATACAGGTGTGCACCACCACACCCAGCTAATTTTTTTGTTTGTTTGTTTGAGATGGAGTCTCACTCTGTCGCCAGGCTGGAGTGCAGTGGCATGATCTCGGCTCACTGCAACCTCCACCTCCTGGGTTCAAGTGATTCTCCCTTCTCAGCCTCCCGAGGAGCTGAGACTACAGGCTCCCGCCACCATGCCCAGGTAATTTTTATATTTTTAGTAGAGACAGGGTTTCACCTTGTTGGCCAGGATGGTGTCGATCTCTTGACCTCATGATCCGACCGCCTCGGCCTCCCAAAGTGCTGGGATGACAGGTGTGAACCACCACATCCAGCCTTTTTTATTATTATTATTTTTAGTAGAGATGGGGTTTCACCATGTTGACCAGGCTGGTCTTGAACTCCTGACCTCAGGTGTTACACCCACCTCAGCCTCCCAAAGTGTTTCCTCTCTTTAAATAGCAAACTCTTAGATATCAAGCTTCTTTCAAGGAGACTGTCCTTACTTTGCATTTACTGTTTTGATACTTAAGTGTGGATTCTAACACCTACCTAAAACATTTCACTGATTGTCATAGATGCTTCAATTTCCAATCTTCCCTTTCTTTGCCTTTGCCTTTTCAAAACTTTTCAGAACCTCAGACAACCTAGAGTTTGTTTTCCTGGATTGCCAAACATCATGCTCTCCTGTTTTCTCCTATGCCTGTGGCTCTTCCTTGTTAGTCTTTTTTAGTGATTCCCCTTTCTATCTTTTCTCAGATTTTTAAAACATTTCGATTTTGTGCTAGGCAGTCTCCTTAATACATTCAACTTTGTCTTTCTCCCTAGACTTTTATGCACTCAGATAACTGAGGTTTCCCATGGAGCATATGACGCCCAAGTTTTCACCCCCAGCACAGATCTCCATTATCACACACCATCTGCTTAATAGATGTCTCCATGTGGTTATACCAGAAACTCAAAATAAATTTGTAATTCCCTTGAAACCCTCCACTATTCACTACAGTGTTCTTGTGGTCTAGCATTCTCCCTCTCTGCAAAAGATACCCCATCTATACAGTTGCTTGAGTCAAAAATCTGAGAGCAGCTCTTTTTTGTGTGTGGCCGGTGGGGTGGGGGAGAACTTTAATTCTTAATATTCTCTTATCTCATTTCCAATCAAATGCACGCCAATGCTGTTAATCATACCTCATAAACGTTTCTCGACTCTATTCCTTATTTATTCTCCATCCTCTCTGTACCACAATCATTGCTCTTCAAGACTACAGCAATCGCCTCTTAACTCTTCATTTCTACTACTGCCTCCCTTCAATCTGTTCTGCACGTCATTATCAGAATGGCATGTGAAAACGATTTCCGATTAAATCATATCTCATTTAGAATCCATTATTGTTTTCTGAAATCTGTGTAATGTCCACAGTTCTTCACATAATTTCAATGTCTAGTTTTATCTGGCCTCATATTTCTTTTCAATATTTATTTCATTCCACTCTCCTCTTGTCTGCCTACATTTTAGTGATTCTGAACACTAATTAATAAGCATGTCACAATCACTCCAGACTTATGTCCTCTTCATACGCTAATATTTCTGCTGAAAAAAGGATTTTTATTCCCAGTCTACTTTCCATACACATATTATGCCAGCTAATTCATAGATGTTCCTAAAATCTCAAATATCACAAGCTTCGGAAAAATTAAACTAGCTTAACTATTACCTTCATTTATAGTAACCCATCAAAACTTATGTGAATTTCTTTGTTTTTCATTTTATTTAGTAGGCAACAGACCCTGATGCTGGAATAAATGGTCAAGTGCACTACAGTTTGGGTAACTTATCTTTTCGTATCACATCCAATGGGAGCATTTACACGGCAGTGAAGCTTAACAAAGAAGTCAGGGACTACTATGAACTTCTTGTTGTGGCAACAGATGGAACACCCTCGTCATTCAGCTCCAACCCTGGCCATCAAGGTTTTGGACATTGATGGTAATAGTCCTGTGTTCACTAACTCAATATACACTGTCCTTGTTGAAGAGAATCTGCCAGCTGGGACCACCATCCTTCAAATAGAAGTGTGTGGAAAAAGCATTTATTACATGAATTGTACATTAGGAGATTTGCTATTAGGGTTTGTTTGCCAAAATTAGCAAGTAAAAATACAACACACCAAGCTGGATTTTAATTTCAGATAAACAATACATTTTTATTATTTCTCCAACATTGCATATTGTATTTTATGTGGCAACCCTACTTTAAAGATATCCCCAAAATTAAGGACAGAAGGGTCTATTTGTGAGAAATTTAAAAAACACTTTTTAATAGTTTTTTTAATTTACAAAAGTAATATTCTGTTTATTCCAACAGTTGACAGTACAATAGTTTATGAAACAAAAGTTAACAATCTCCCACATTATGCCTCCAGAGTACTCAGCATTAAATTTATTTCACATTTATCTTTGTGCTCACACAAATGTCAAAAAAAATTGTATATACGTAAGTATGCATTTGTGTGGGTTGTACATATATAACATAAATGTGTATACACAGAAAAAATATAGAGAGTTACATGTTCGTTTCCCCTCTATTTTACAGATATTGTTTATACGCATTATTCTGTATTTTTTTCACATTCAATACATAAAAGGCATCTTCTAGTAATCTAACTCTCCTGTTTAATGACATCTCTGTATCAAGACTCTTTTTTAAGTTTTCAAATATAAATTACCCAAAGTCCTGAACATTTCATTCAGTAAGTTAGGCTGATCCATAAATCTGCTTTTTTTTTTTTTCTTTTTCTTTTTCTTTTCCTTTTTTTTTTTTTTTGAGACGGAGTCTCGCTCTGTCTCCCAGGCTAGAGTGCAGTGGCGCAATCTCGCTGACTGCAAATTCCGCCTCCCAGGTTCAGGCCATTCTCATGCCTCAGCCTCCCGAGTAGCTGGGACTACAGGTGCCGCCACCACCCCTGGCTTATTTTTTGAATTTTTAGTAGAAACGGGGTTTCACGGTGTGAGCCAGGATAGTGTCGATCTCTTGACCTCGTGATCCGCCCGCCTCGGCCTCCCAAAGTGCTGGGATTACAGGCCTGAGCAACCGCGCCCGGCCAAATCTGCATTTTTAAGCAACCACCTCATTTAATACTGACTCAGTTGGTCTATGAGGTATGTTTTGAAAAAAGTAGCCATTTTTCCACCTGCAGTCCACAACTTGAATGTTTTTAGCACAGTTTTCCAGATAATCTGTATCCCTTCCATAGTTGAACTCAGCAATAAACATTAACAAATCTAAATAAGGCAATACTGACCAAGAGAGAACTGTTATTCCTTCATCTGTTCCACCATTCATCTATCAATTAATTACTTAGTTAATTCATTTATTTAACAAACATGTCTTCAGTATGTACAGTATGCCAAGTCTCCTGCTAGTCTCGTTAAATTCATGCTGTCCTAGGGGGTACAAAGACTTTGGGGATACAAAGGTGAACAAGACAAATTTACTGCTCTCTTGGAGTTTTCAGGCTGGTTTAGCGATCGGTCAAGAAAATTAGTAGTTAAAACGTAGGTCCTCAGTACAACAGGCCTAGGTAATAGAGGTGGAGCTCCTAACCTAATCCTAAGGCAGAGAATATTTGCTAGAGAAACTTATTTCTAAGTGGCGAACTGAGGGACAAGTAAGAGCTGTTCAAGCAGAAAAAGAAGAAAGATTGTTTAAAGTAGTAGGGGGAAAAAAGCCTGGTCAAAATCATGGAAGACGGGAAAGGGTGAGGGGTGAGGGGCTAAAGGTCTAGAAAATGTAGTGGCTCTTACCAAGTTAAGGATAATGGCATTGACTGAAAATTGAATTGAAAACCAGAGGACTTTAAGCAGGAAAAATTGCATAATAAAACGTATGCTTTAATAGCATCTTTCTGATGGTTAAGTCAATAATTGACTGGAGGAGACCAAGGCTGAGGTTCACATAGGAGGTGTTTGCATTAAAAAAATGCACATTATAACATACTCTGAATCTTCCCAATTTTCATTCTTGCTCCATTCGGTTTTCTGTACCTGAGGTGCATTTGCTAGTCTGTACTACGGAGTGAAATAGCCATTCTATAAGCCTCCCATGAAAACCCATCCTTTCAGCTAAAGGACATTGTTCCCAATTTAGAACATCTTTTAGAGAGCATGTCACATTTTTTCCTTTCTATTTTAGTATTTGTTTCTGGTTTCTTCTCTGAGGCCGTAATCTGTGGGGCAATAATTGTGTCTTGGTTCCTTTTGGTGCTCTCTACAGCACCTGTGCGTAACTACTACTCAAATGCTAGTTAAATGAAGGGAAGTATAGTAGAGCGATCTCTAGAGATGTATTACAGGATCCCTGTGGAAAAGAATTACTACTTACGTTTTCTTAGTTTTCTTATAGTACTTTAGCCATCTATCATGTTTATGGAAATCACTCAGTATTTATTTTTATTTAAAATATTTGTTCATGGTTATCAAATCAGCAGAAAATAAGAAACAACCATTTAAGACAATATTTATTTCTTTACTGTGATATAATTCATTCAGTGATTTTTCAAGTTAAATAGGTATAGTAATAACATCAACAATGACAGAATCTTGTGAGAAGATCTCTCTCTCTCTCTCTCTCTCTCTCTCTCTCTCTTCTCTCTCTCTGACTCTCCGTCTCACTGCCTCCCTCTTTTGCTCCCTCCCTCCATCTTTCTCTCGCTCATCCCTCCTTCCCTCTCTCTGGTAAATTATTAAATAATGTGCTTTTCTTTTAAAACGTATCTTTTTGTCCTCGTTAAATTCATGCTGTCCTAGGCACTGACACATGACTTCCATCCTTCCTGCATCTCTTTATTTTGGTAACATCACTAATAAAACCATTCTTCTGCTTATTACAGGCCAAAGATGTCAACCTTGGAGCAAATGTGTCTTACCAGTTGAGAAGCCCAGAAGTGAAGCACTTTTTTGCACTACATCCATTTACAGGAGAACTATCCCTTTTAAGGAGTTTAGACTATAAGGTATTTCCAGACTAAGAAGCAGGTATCACTTTTCTGGTGGAGGCCTTTGATATTTATGGAAAAACGTCACCTGGTATTGCTACTGTCACAGTGATTATAAAGGTAAGGACTAGAGATGACTTCAGGTTGCCTGCTTTGCTCTCTCTACATACAGGTTTTGTTTCTTCTATTATACCTATAATATGTTTTGATAATAATTCCTAATGACACAGTGGTATCAGACCCAGAACATAGATTTTCCAATGGGAAATATTTATGAATACATAAAAAATAACTATATTTTTGACTATAAAAGATATATTTGAAAGAGGCACTAAATAGGAGTACAAAGACCATGGAAATGTGAGTCTGCATGAGCTCTGTGACTTCCATCAAGTCATAACCTCTCTAGACTAGATTTTAGCTCAAACTCCACAGCATCAGGCATAATTATTTGGTACAAATCCTTCAACTAAAACAATTTTGTAAACGACTCTGAAGAGCCAAGAGTTCTTAGGCCCCAAAATTAGTTTTGAATCCCAAACCTCTGGGATGAAATAAGTTTCCAAGTTAGATGGAATTAGGGTTAAATTCCAGCTCAATGCTTTTCAAGCTCTATGACCTTGGGGACTTTGTTAACCTCTCTGGATTTGTTATCTCATTTATTATCATACCCTGTGCCAGATGATTGCCTGAAAGAGCATGGCATTTTTAACCTCTTGAATTTCTAATGATTTTTAAGAGACACCTTACAAGTAGATATGAGAAGAAGTACTATAAGTTGATCAGTTCTCAAATAGTAGTACATACAAAATTCGTCTGAGTGCCATCTGAAACTTTCAGATTTCTCCACTCCTTCCCCAAAGAAGGACCTGTCCCATGGGGACCATCATAAACATCAGCATTTTGGAAAAGTACACAGATGATTCTTATACAAGACATCTGAATCCCATATTGAGAAATTTACTCCAATTACAAAAATACCTATACAGAAATCCTCAAGTTACTTTACTAAATGAGTATATTACTAAAAATTGACTTTACATGACAATAATTTCTTACGCGATATAAAGTAAAAGTTCATTCACTATCAAGGTATGTTGTAAAAATTTTTGTTTTGGTAAGGGAAGAAAATAGAAATTTGAAAGTGTCCTATTTAAAGTGTTTTTTTTTTTTTCCTGCTTCCTGAATAGATTTCGAATGATGAAAAAGAGCTGTTCGGAAAGAAATAGAGATACCCACACAGAGCAAGGGCAGTAGAGGGAGGAAAAAGACAGAAGATCTATAAGATAAATGAAACACTTGCAAAGAAGCTTACAGAGTATTTCAATGGCCATGCATAAAATAGATGAATATGAGGAATTAATTGAATAAACAGTTTAACTTTAGTATAGATGTTTTGATTTATATTTTATTCACAGTTGTATCTATGTTCTACCCCCAGAAATATAATTGATAATTATGGCTCAGATTTTACCAGGTGACCATAGATATCAAGTTTCTTTGTTAAAAATCAGTGAAATCTATGGGCTTAGATAGAAAAATGTGGAAAGATGTGGACATTTTTAATAAATGTTTAGTCACAGGATCATGCCATAGGATTAGAATGAAATCTTGGCAACTACATATTGTCTACTACATGGTGGTACTATTCATGCTTTATATAGTCACTAAAAGTGTGTAAGAGCTGAGTGGGATCAAAGTTACATGACTTACCAACTTTGTTAGGTTATCTAATCCTGGAGATCATGCAGATACCTCTAGGCATCCATGTTCACTTAAACTTTGCCAGTATTACATTTTCAGGTTGTATTTTGTTCCCATCAATGCTTTTTCATTTGTTCTTTTGAAGTGGCTAGAGTTACAGTCCATTAAGTGTTTAAGGTGAATTGTTTAGCAGAATTTACCTATGAGAAATTACTAACAATTCCATATCATTTGGATGTTGTTGGCTACCTGAAGACTGAAGACTGTGTGAAGGTGCAGATACATTTCCGTCTAAAAATAAGACAAAGTTCCTGAAGATTACTCTCTGTTTGTTTGTTTTTAATTTTTAATTTTAGTGGCCAGTACATTTATGTGAGATCATTCAGATTATGCATGTGCAACACAAATGTCTCTGAGGGACCTTAGTAGAAGACTATATGTATCCAGGGTCATAAGGTAAACAAGGTCATAGGCAACTTTTCTACAATTCTCATATTACAGGGACTACAAATAAGATTTTCTTTTATTTGAAATGATGGAAGAAGAAATAATCACTTTTCTTAGGTTATTGTTTGATTGTTATGCTGCTGAATAGCTAGATATATGCTATTGGTTTTCTTAGACAATAAAGTAATAATGTGAAAAAAGATTTCACCAATACATAATTAGTATAACTGTATTTTTCTGGTAGGTTAATGTTCTTAACCATAAAATTTTGGGGTCTGGATTTTTTTAGGATAATTCTGCAATCACAGTGAAACACACGAAGTATTCCACTGCTTTTTCTCTTTTTAGTGTCTTATTTCACATTTTCACCTTTTATTTTAGATTCAGGCATTACATGTTCACGTTTGTTACATAAGTATATTGCATGAAGCTGAGGTTTGGGATATGAATGACCTTGTCAAACAGATAGTGAATATAGTACCCAATAATTACTTTCTCAACCCCCGATTCTTCACTTCCTAACCCACCCAATTTCTGTCTATTAATCTTCAGTGTCTATCGTTATGTCCATGAGTACCCAATATTTAGTTACCACTTAGAAGTGAGAACATGCAGTATTACATTTCATGTTCCTGAATTAATTTGTTTAGGATAATTTGTTTAGGTCTCCAGCTGTATCTATGTTACTGCAAAGGATATTATTTTATTCTTTTTCATGGCTGCATAGTATTCCATGGTGTATATGTGCCCTTTTGTATTTCTCTAATTCACCATTGATGAGCATCTAGGCTGATTCCAAGTCTTTGCTATTGTAACTTATAAAACTTTGATAAATAAATGTTACATCTTGGCCGGATGCTGTGGCTCACACCTGTAATCCCTACACTTTGGGAGGCCGAGGCGGGTGGATCACCTGGGGTTGAGAGTTCGAGATCAGCCTGGCCAACATAATGAAACCCCATCTCTACTAAAAATACAAAAAGTTAGCTGGGCGTGGTGGCACACACCTGTAATCCCAGCTACTCAGGAGGCTGAGGCAGGAGAATCGCTTGAACCTGGGAGATGGATGTTGCAGTGAGCTGAGATCACGGCACTGCACTCCAGCCTGGGCAACAAGAGTGAAACTCCGTCTCAAAAAATAAAATAAAATAAAATAAAATAAAATAAAATAAAATAAAATAAAAATGTTGTATCTTAACATATATTGTGTCTTGTAACTGAAGACATATGGTTTAGGGCATGCTCAGCTGAGTTATTCAAATGATTCTGAGTAATTTCCAACACTTTTCTTTCTTTAAAGCTTTTAATTTAGGTTCATGCATACATGTGCGGTTTGTTATACAGGTAAATTGTCTGTCACAGGGTTTGATTGTACAGATTATTTTGCTACTCAGGTAATAAACAGTACCTTTATAGGTCGTTTTTTAATCCTCACTCTCCCCCATCGGTCCACCCTCAAGCAGCCCCCAATGTATGTTGTTCCCATCTTTGTGCTCCTCTGTACTCAATGTTTACCTTCTGCTTCTAAGTGAGAACGCGCAGTATTTGGTTTTCTGTTCCTATGTTAGTTCACTTAGGATAATGGCTTCTAGTTGCATCCATGTTGCTGCAAAGGACACGATCTCATGCTTTTCTGTGGCTGCAGAGTTATTCCATGGCATATATGTGCCACATTTTCTTTATTCAGTCTACCATTGATGGACATTTAGGTTGACTGATTTCATATCTTTACTATTGTGAATAGCATGACACAAATGATACACGTGGATGTGTCTTTATGGTACAACAATTTATTTATCTTTGGATATATACCTAAAACTGGGATTGCTGGGTCAAATGGTCATTTTACTTTGAGTTCCTCGAGAAATCGCCAAACTACTTTTCACAATGGCTGAATTAATTCACATTCCCACCAGCAGTGTATAAGTGTTCCGTTTTCTCCTCAACCTCACCAGCATGTTTTCGCTGTTGTTGTTGTTTTACTTTTTAATAGCAATTCTGATTGGTGTGAGAGGGTATCTCATTGTGGTTTTGATTTGCATTGCTCTCGTGATTAGTGACGATGAGCATTTTTTCATATGCTTGTTCACCATATCTATGTCTTCTTCTGAAAAGTGTGTGTTCATATTTTTGCCCACTTTTTGAGGGGGTGGTTTGCTGTTTGCTTATTGATTTGTAAATTCCTTATAGATTCTGGATATTAGACCTTTGTCAGATGCGTAGTTTGTAAGCATTTTCTCCCATTCAGTAGGTGGCCTGTTTACTGTGTTGATAGGTTTTTTTGTTCTGCAGAAGCTCTTTAGTTTAATTAAGTCACATTTGTCAATTTTTGCTGTTGTTACAATTGCTTTTGGCATCTTTGTCATGAAATCTTTGCCAGGGCCTATGTCCAGAATGATATTTCCTAGGTTATCTTCCAGGGTTTTTATAGTTTTAGGTTTGACATTAAAGTCTTCAATCCATCTTGGGTTGATTTTTGTACATGGTGTAAGGAAGGGGTCCAGTTTCATTTTTCTACATATGTATAGCCAGTTATCCCAGCACCATTTGCTGAATAGGGAGTCCACTCTCCATTGCTTGTTTTTATTTACTTTGCTGTACATCTGATGGTTATAAGTATGCAGCATTATTTCTGGGATCTCTATTTTGTTCCCTTGGTCTATGTGTCAGTTTTTATACCAGTATGATGCATTTTGGTTACTGTAGCATTGTAGTATAGTTTGAAGTCAAGAAATGTGATATCTTCAGCTTTTTTCTTTTTGCTTTGGATTGCCTTAGCTATTCAAGCTCATTTTTGGTTTGATATGAATTTTAGAATACATTTTTCTAGTTTGGTGAATAATGTCTTTGGTAGTTTAATAGGAATAACATTGAATCTGTACTTTGTTTTTGGCAGTATGGCCATTTTAATGGTATTGATTGTTTCTTTCCACAAGCGTGGAATGTTTTCGATTTGTTTCTGTCATCTTTGATTTCACCGGGCAATATTTTAAATTCTCATTGTAGAGATTTTTCACCGCCCTGGTTAGTTGTTTTCCTAGGTACTTTTTTGTGTGACTATTGTAAATGGGATTGCATTCTTGATTTGGCTGTCAGCTTGAATGTTGTTGGTACATACAAATGCTATTATTGATTTTCGTACATCGATTTGGTATCCTGAAGCTTTGCTGAAGTTGTTTATTAGATCAAGGAGCTTTGGAACAGAGACTATGGGGTTTTCTAGGTGTAGAATCATATCATCTGCAAACAGGGGTAGTTGGACATCCTCCCTTCCTAAATGGATGGGTTTTATTTCTTTCTATTGTTTTATTGCTCTGGCCAGGACTTCCATTACTATGATGACTGGGAGTGATAAGAGAGGACATCTTTATCTTGTCTCTCTTTTCAAGGGGAATGACTCCAGCTTGTTCCCATTCAGTATGACGTTGTTTGCACATTTGTCATAGATGGCTTTTATTATTTTAAAGTCTGTTCCTTCAGTGCCTAGTTTGGTAAGGGTTTTTAACATGGGAGGATGTGGAATTTTATTGAAATCCTTTTCTGCATCTATGGAGATGATCATGTAGTTTTTGTTTTTAGTGTTTCTGGGGTGAAGCACTTCTATTGATTTGCCTATATTGAACCAACCTTGCATCCCAGGCATAAAGCCTACTTGATTGTGGTGGATTAGCTTTTTGATGTGCTGCTGGTTTGCCAGTATTTTGTTAAAGATTTTTGCATCTGTGTTCATCAAAAATATTGGCCTGAGGTTTTCTTTTTTGTTGTTGTTGTTGTGTCTCTGCCAGGTTTTGGTATCAAGATGATTTTGGCCTCATAGAGTGAGTAAGGGAGGGATGACTCCTCCTCAATTTTTTGGAATAGTTTCAGTAGGGATGGTACCAGCTCTTCTTTATACATCTGGTAGAATTTGGCTGTGAATCCATCTGGCCCTGGACTTTTCCTGGTTGGTAGGCTCTTTTTTTACTGATTCAATTTCAGAATTCATTATTGGTTTGCTTAGGGATTCAATTTCTTTTTTCTTTTTCTTTTTTTTTTTTTTTGAGACGGAAGTCTCGCTCTGTCACCCAGGCTGGAGTGCAGTGGCATGATCTCAGCTCACTGCAAGCTCCGCCTCCCGGTTTCAAGCTATTCTCCTGCCTCAGCTTCCTGAGTAGCTGGGACTACAGGCGCCTGCCACCACGCCGGGCTAATTTTTTGTACTTTTAGTAGAGATGGGTTTTCACTGTGGTCTCAATCTCCTGACCTCGTGATTCACCTGCCTCGGCCTCCCAAAGTGCTGGGATTACAGGCATGAGCCACCATGCCTGTCCAGGATTCAATTTCTTCTTAACTCAAACTTGGGAGGTTGAATGGTTTCAGGAATGTATCCATTTCCTCTTGGGTTTCTAGCTCGTGTACACAGAGGTATTCATAGTCTCTGAGGGTTCCTTTATATTTCTGTGGGGTCAGTGGTAATGTCCTTTTACATTCAGTCAGTCATTTCTGATTGTATTTAGTTGGATCTTCTCTTTTTTTATTTATCTAGCTATTCATCCATCTATCTAATTCTTTCAAATAACTAAAATAACTAATTCCTAAATTCATTTATCTTTTACATAGTCTTTTGCATCTCAGTTTCCTTCAGTACAGCTCTGATTTTGTTTATTTCTTGTCTTCTGCTGGCTTTGAGTTTGGTTTGCTCTTATTTCTCTAGTTCCTCTAGATGTAATGCTAGATTGTTCATTTTATATCTTTCTGACTTTTTAAATGTGGGCATTTAGCACTATCAACTTCTTTCTTAACACTGCTTTAGCTGTGTCCCAGAGATTCTGGTATGTCGTATCTTTGTTTTCGTTAGTTTGAAGTATCTTATTTCTGCCTTAATTTTATTGTTTACCCAGAGATCATTCAGGAACAAGTTGCTTAATTTCTATGTCATTGTGTGGTTTTGAATGTTTTTCTTAGTATTGATTTCTGTTTTTATTGCACCATGTTCAGAGAGTGTGGTTCTTAGGATTTTAGTTTTCTTCAATTTGTTACAGATTGTTTTTATGTCCAATTGTGTGGTCAATTTTAGAGTATGTGCCACGTGGTGATGAGAAGTATATATATTCTGTTGTTTTTGGGTGGAGAGTTCTATAGATGTGTATTACATCCATTTGTTCAAGTGTTGAATTCAGGTCCTAAATATCTTTTTTAATTTGTCACCTTGATCATCTGTTTATTACTGTCCATTGGGTATTGAAATGGCCCACTATTGTGTGGAAATTGAAGTCTCTTTGTAGGTCTGTAAGAACTTGCTTTATGAATCTGGGTGCTCCTGTGTTGGATGCATATATATTTAGGATATTTAGATCTTCTTGTTGAATTGTACCCTTTACCATTATATACAGTTCATCTTTGTCTTGTGTGATGTTCGTTGATTTAAAGTCTCTTTTTTCTGAAATTTGGATAGCAACTTCAGATTTTTCTGTTTCCTGTTTTCTTGGTAGACTTTTCTCCAACCCTTTACTTTGGGCCTATGGATGTCATTGCATGTCAGATGGGCCTTTTAAAGACAGCATAACCTTGGTTCTTGCTTCTTTATCCAGCTTTCCACTCTGTGCCTTTAAATTGTGGCATTTAGCCCATATTCTGAATTCTAGTTCTTGCATTTCAACCATTTCAGCTGAGTTAAGAATCCTTGCTGGGGAGCTAGTGCAGTTGTTTGGAGGAAAGAAGAAGACACTCGGCCTTTTTGAGTTGCCAGAGATCTTGCACTGGTTCTTTCTCATCTATGTTGGCTGATGTTCTTTAAACTGTCTAATTTGAGTACAGTCAGTTGGCTTATTTGGATGTTTCCAGAGGACTGAGGTTTTGTGCATGACCTTTATTTGTGACTGAGCTCTTGTCCTTGGTTTCACAGAAGAATATATTCACAGAAGACGGAGTCTCACTCTGTCACCCAGGCTGGAGTGCAGTGGCCAGATCTCAGCTCACTGCAAGCTCCACCTCCCGGGTTTGCGCCATTCTCCTGCCTCAGCCTCCCGAGTAGCTGGGACTACAGGTGCCCGCCACCACGCCCGGCTAATTTTTTTTGTATTTTTAGTAGAGACGGGGTTTCACCATGTTAGGATGGTCTCGATCTCCTGACCTTGTGATCCGCCCGTCTCGGCCTCCCAAAGTGCTGGGATTACAGGCTTGAGCCAGCACGCCTGGCAGTATTTTTAATATTAAAGTTTGGGCTATGATCCAGTTGATGGCACTTAAGTGGAATGGCCAGTAGGTAGGCTCTTAGTCAGTCATGTGGCTCCTCTATTTCCTAAGGATTGTTGTGCCCTCTCTCAGTGCTCTGAAAGTGTGGGCTCCTTTTGCACTTGACTGCTGGCTGTATAGCTCGGTTTGGCACTCCCAGGCGGCACACTGTAGCTCTGGGGCAAGCTCCAGCTTTATGTTCTTTCCCCAGCTTAGACACAATAAGAGAAGGAACCTTGGCTGTGGTTGTGGCAGATGGCCTTTCACTTGTCTCTTGGTGCTCCACCCCAGAAAAATACAGAGCCACTACTAATCAGTACGATCAGCCTGAGGTGTGGCCGCTGCATTGTAGGCCCAAGCTTGTGTGTGATGCGGCTGGCTGGAGGGGTGGCTAAAGCACCCAGGGTCTTGGCTGCCTCTGCAGTTTGAGGGCAGCAAGGGCAATACCACTGCAGGAGCAGTGGCAAAGGGGCTTTTGGTTGTCCTTGGGTGCTCCACCTCTGGGAAACTCAAAACTGCTGCTACTGGGAATGTCCAGCCAGGGGTAGGGGTGACTCCGCTGCTGGCCTGAGCTGGTTAAACAGCGGGAGGTTGAGGATTCACAGGGTGGACAGTCTGGGCTCCTCTCTATATGATGACTGTGTTCTCCTGGAAGAGTGAGTAAAACCTTTGGGCTCTTTCTTTCTTCTGCAGTCCAAGGGCAGCCGGGGCAGAACTACTGCCATGGCAGTGGCAGAGTGGCTGTTAGTTGACTGTGGGAGTCCCTCCTTGAGGAAACACAAAGCCACTAACAGTGGGAATGCTCAGTTGGAGGTGGGGTGGCTGTTCCGTGGTCCTGAGCATGGGCCCTGCTTGGTAAAGAGTGAGAGGTGGGAGCTCATAGGGAAGAGAGACTGGGCTCCTCTCCATATGGTGGCTGTGGTGTGCTAGAATTCCCAGCTTAGTGACCAGGCCCTTTGTTCCTTCCCCAGCCCAAGGGCAACTGCAGTCACAGAGAGGTTGTGGATTGTCTCTAGGGTTTTCTCCTCTGAGAAATGCAGAGCCACCACCGACTGAAGTGTTAGGCAGGGACAGGGTGGTTGTGCTAGGGGCCCACGTCCAGAGGCACTGGGCAGTAAAGAACAGCAGAAGTGGAGACCTGCATAGAAAACAGTCTAGCTGCTTTTCTGTAATGCTGCTGTGCTGTGCTGGGAGTTTGCATCAGTCTTCAACCACTACTTTCCCTCCTGAGCCTGAGGGCAACAGGAGTGAGGACTGTGGAGCAGCAAAAACGGTGACCTGCCTTGCCCCCTGGGAGCTCTGTCCCAGGGAAGTACAGAGCTGCTACTGGCCCAAGAGCCCAGCTGGGGGGTTGCCGAGGTCCCGGGTTGGTAAGCTCTGCCCAGTGAGGAGTAAGTAGCAAGGGTGTGACCCACATGAAAAACAGCCTGGCCACCCTTCTGTAAGGAAACTGTGCTGTACTGGGGGTCCACATCAGTCCCTAATCCCTGCCCCTCCCAAGCCTAAGAGCAAAAAGAGGGAGGGTTGCAGAGCAGCAAAAATAGCAGCCAGCCTTTCCCTCTAGGAGCTCCATCCCAGAGAAATACAGGGCTGCTCCCAACCCAGGAACTCAGGTGGGGCTGGAGTGGCGAGTAGGCCTTATCCTGCAAGGTGCAGCTGAGATGAGGCCTACAATGTTTCACTGCTCAGCTTCGTGGATTTGGCCCCTTTACTGGGGGCATGCAAGGGAGCCTGGCCTCCCCTGCTGCTGGAACTGCAGCCCCTGGTGCCACAGTGTCTAGGGATACAAGTCTCCTGGGACTCCATGTGTGCCTGAGTATGGCTCTACCAGGACTCCACATGGCTCTCCATGTCAGCCTGGAGGCACTGGTAGGGAGCTCGTGGGGGAGATCTCCTGAGTCCAAGGATGCAAAAGTCCATGGCAGAAGTGTGGGTCCCCAGGGACTCACTACTCAGTTTCCCCACAGTGGGAGGACTCCCCTGGCTCTGGGCCACCCCCGAGGTGGGCATCTGTCCTGTCTTGCTCTCCTCTGTTCTTTATGTGTCATGCTGTTTCTCTGATGAATTCCAATGTGTCTCCACCTGGATTTTTCAGACGAGCTGATGTCTAATCGCCGGCCTTTCTGTTCTCCATGAGATCCAAACACATCACCTACCTCTAGTTAGCCCTCTTGGCCCCCACCTCTTCCACTGTCTTTACACTTGACCTAGGATTATCTGCTAGCACATACACTGATGCCGTTTCTTCTGTGGATACTGCCACCACCTCTAAACTACCTTGGAATGGAGATCATAAGCTCCTTCCATCCTCGGATGCCCTAAACCAGTTGGGAGAGTTTTATCAGGATCTGGGTTCTTTATTTCTCAGGGTTTCACATGTCTATATACTTAATTCTTCCATTCTTGTGTCTCTCTGTCCTAAGATATTTATTTCAAGAGGTAGGAAGTGTGTCTATTTCAGGGAATTAAAACTTTAGTCAGCACTAAATTTTCTTTGGAAATAGGAATCCAAACTGTCAAAATCTTTTCTTGGGTAACCTGATTTTTCTTTTCATTCTTCTCTTTCCTGAGACAATGATTGTCAGTGCTCTAGTGGTCTGGAAAAAGGATCAAGGGACAAGACAAAATTATGGAGAACCTGAAGGGAGGGCTTTGATCATATTGTATTTTGAAGGATGATTTTGTCACACTGTTGTGTTATAACATTTAGAAATCTGTTACAAAAGTATTTAGGGAATATAATATTGATGGTTATGAAGGTGCCATAAGATGTAAGCAGATGAAAAAGACTAAGGTGACAGTGATCTAAATAGACTAATAGCAAAATACCTTCTGGACCAGGTGAAAAATTTACCTTGGTTTACTCTTGTCTACTCATGTGACTTGGTGGAACTGAACAGTTAAAACATTAAAAATAGAAAAATAATTCATTTATTGATGATTTTGGACAAAGAAGAGAAAAAATGACTTGCTATTAATGACATTCCCGCTATTCTTTCCAGATTGAAAAATAGATCCTCAAATGGTATGGCCTTTTCTCTGATGACGGTGTGGTTGATGATAGACAGTTATAATGAACATTCATAGAGTCTGACTTGGCAGCTCTGGATTCAGTTTGGATATATTTGCTTGGTTTGTTTTGATGAAAAATGACAGGGGAGTTAAATTATGTCCAAAATTATCACCTCAAAAAGCAAGATATGCCCTAAATAACCCTCATTCTGTTTCTGGGACTCGTCCCTCTTAAAAAGTTCTTTATGTTGCCTCACCACCCTTTCATTTCAATACAGGGGTATTACTTAACACTTCTACATCAGCAGCTGGAAGATAATTTATTCCTCAGATAGAGAAGAGTGTTGGTCTGATTTGTGTTGACGCAGTTGCTTTATCTTATTTAGGGAAGTACCACCATTCCTTTGGTCAAGGCGTCCTGACTCATGCAAAGTCACTGCCTATTTATTACACATTTAAAGCAAAACTTAACATTTAACTCTAGACTTATGTAATACCATTTTTAATTTTTCCAAGTTCATCTAAGCATAATAAAATTTGTAGAAAATTCTCCCAAATGTAGACTGACACTTGCTTTCCTCTTTTCTGATAACTCAGGGTGGGGATTGTCACAAATAGAACTTTAAAATTCTAGTGTATACTACCGAGGCCCATAAAAATATTATTTTCCTTGGTTTTTTTGTTTGTTTGTTTTTTGGTTTTTGGGTTTTTTTTGAAGAGAAGAATGGAATACAATTCTCATTTCTCCACAAATGTAGTCTTTACCAACTTTGCAAATTGTCTATACTTGGTCTGTTTACTTGTAGTACTGAAAAGCTGTTTTGTTGATAACATAATTGCATGGTATTTGCTAGGAGAGACTTGGACCCAAAAAGCCACCACAGGAAAGCATCTTGAAATTCTTTCTTTCAAAATGAGCAGAAACATAATTTCTTTTGTAAACAAGAGGAAAAAATAAAAGATGAAGTGGTTAATGTCTAGTCCAAGAAACCTGTTTAAAATTGGAGCAAGAACAGGAAAATTCAAGTATTATTTGGAAAAACAGTATTTCCACACTACAAATAAAAGTTTATCAAGACTCCTGCACACAGCTTTCTTAGTGTCAAGTTTTAAGAAACCAAAACAAAACCTGTGATGATCATACAAATAACATACATTTTTCTTGAAAAGATTTTATAGAACATCAACAAGGCTTTTTCCTCGTATGTACTAGATATTTACTCGTGTATTTTACTTGTAGATATTTTTCTTGTATATTTCTCGATATACTAAATATTTAGAAGAACTGAATCTGTGATGATAGTAAATTAGATAATATAAGCAAATCTCTGAAAAATGAAAATAAAATTCTAAACAATTGAAAAGGATCCAGAGTGATATCTAGCCTTACAAACAAAGTTATAATAGAAATCTGGTCTTACAGTATGTGTTGTAAGATAATATAGAAAATACACAGAAAGAAAAGGTCTGTTCTACAGCAAACTGAAAACTGAATATGAATCTGAAAAGTTGAATATGTAAATGGATATATGATACTAAGCAGCATTATAAGGAGTATAAAGAACTTGTCCGAGATAAACAGATGACCCAAGTCATTTTCCTCATTTATAATTTTGGATAGAATGGTTGCGTGGGAGTAAGAGAGAAGGAGACACGCTTCTGTAAAGAAAGGAGACTAGATTCACCTTTGGTTGTGTTTGCCTGTCTTAGCGTGCAGGTGTAGGAGTAGGCAGGGAGGGGTGAAAGGATGAGAAGTGAAATGTCATCAAGTTCACCTTGTAACAAGGGCTGAGGTTATTGTTAAATACAGTGGGTCTTGGAAAATGAAGCTAAGGTTTCCACCTTTCAGCAGAGTTTCCTTCTCCACAAAAAAATATTCCTACCCCATAGAATAGAAGAAAAAGGATAACTTTTCTAGAGGAAAACTCAATGCGCAGTACCAAGGCAGCATTTGTGAAACCGTGGACACCTGAGAGGCAGTTATGTGCCACCGATGCTCCATCATGACAGTATTGATAGGGTCCTGCTTTTGATTCATCAAAGAAGCTGATGCTTGAGAGACCAGAAGGTTGTCCCAGACTCAAACAAAACAGAAATTCTGGACATTTCATCTACAGCATCCCTATTGTACTTCCCTTGTCTGGAGGTAGGAATTTGAATAAATGATAATTTCTGTGAATCAGCTAGTGGGTGTATGGTCAGATTTAATATTGTTTTTTACAACTTGCCAATTGTTCTGTTGGGGTTGTTTTGAAGTATGGCTTTCAAATGTTTCCCTCTCTTCTATTCTGCATTTTCAGATTCATATTGGTGTGCTCTTTATATTATATTTGTCACCGAACTTGGTGATAGCAGGACAAAGTATCTTTAATTCTACTATTCTAGAGTTTTAGGACTAAGATGTAACATATTTCCTATAAAGATGCAAACCAGAGAAAACAACGAAAATGTACATGCCCAGGATTAAAAATAGTATATCTAAGTAGTAAAGAATCTCTCCCATGGCTCCGTAAATATCACCCACTGGTTGCTGGGAGACCCCAGAAAGTGCCTCTCTCGTGTACTTTTAACTTTCATCGATTACGTTGTTGCATATGATAGGATCTCGTTCTTCTTTATGGTTAAATCGTTCTCCCTTGTGTATCTGTACCAATTTTCTTTATCCGTTATTCCGTTGATGGACACTCAGGTTGCTTCTAAATCTTGGCTGTTGTGAACAGAGCTGCAATAAACATGGGAGTGCAAATAACTCTTTCATATACTGATTTCCTTTCTTTTGGGCATCTATCTAGTAGTGGGATTTCTGGATCGTATGATAGCTCTATTTTTAGTTTTATAGGAACTTCCATACTGTTCTCCATAGTAGTTGTACTAATTTGCATTCCTACCCACAGTGTGTGAGGGTTCCCTTTTCTCCACATCCTCATTAGCATTTGTTATTGCCTGACTTTTAGATAAAAGCCATTCTAACTGGTGTAAGATGGTGTCTCATTGTAAGTTTGATTTGCATTTCTCTGATGATCAGTGATGCTGAGCACCTTTTGATATACCTGTTTGTCACTTGTATGTCTTCTTTTGAGAAATTTTTGTTTAGAACTTTTGCCCATTTTTAAATCGGCTTGCTAGATGTTTTCCTATAGAGTTGTTTGAACTCCTTATATATTCTGGTTATTAATTCTTTGTCAGATGAGTAGTTTGCAAATATTTGCTCTCACCCTGTGGGTTGTGTCTTCACTTTGTTGATTCTTTCCTTTGTTGTCCAGAAGCTTTTTAAGTTGATGTGATCCCATTTGTTCATTTTTTTTTTTTTTTTTTTGGTTGCCTGTGCTTGTGGGGCATTACTCAAGAAATCTTTGCCCAGTCCTATCTCCTGGAGAGTTTCCCCAATGTTTTCTTTCAGTAGTTTCCTAGTTTGAGGTCTTAGATTCACATCTTTAATCAATTTTGATTTGATTTTTGTATACGGCATGAGATGGGGTCTAATTTCTTCTTTTGCATATGGATATCCAGTTTTCCCAGCACCATTTATTGAAGAGACTATCCTTTCCTTGGTTACATTCTTGGCACTTTTGTCAAAAATGACTTAACTGTAGTTGTATAAATTTACCTCTGGGTTCTCAATTCTGTTCCATGGATCTTTGTGTATTTTTTATGCCAGTGCAGTGCTGTTTTGGTTACTATAGCTCGGTAATATGATTTAAAGTCAGATAATGTGATTCCTCCAGTTTTGTTCCTTTTGTTTAATATAGCTTTGACTGTCTGGGTCTTTTGTGCTTCCATATACAGTTTAAACTTTTTTTCTATTTCTTTGAAGAATGTCATTGGTATTTGACAGGGATTGCATTGAATCTGTAGATTGCTTTGTGTAGTATGGACATCTTACCAATATTGATTCTTGAAATCCATGACCATGAGATATCTTTTCATCTTTTTATGTTCTCTTCATTTTCTTGAATCCATGTTTTATAGTTTCTGTTGTAGAGATCTTTCACTTCCTTGGTTAATTCTTAGGTATTTTATTTTATTTGTAGCTATTTTAAATAGGATTACTTTATTGGTTTCTTTTTCGAATTGTTTGCTGTTGACATATAGAAATGCTACTGATTTTTCTATATTGATTTTGTATCCTGCCACTTTACTGAATGCGTTTATCAGTTCTAATACTTGTATGTGTGTACGTGTGTGTGTGTGTGTGTGTGTGTAGTCATTAGGTTTTTCCAAGTACTAGATTGTATCATCTGCAAACAAGGACAGTTTGACTTCTTCCTTTCCAATTTAGATTACCATTATTTTGTTTTCTTTTCTGATTGTTCTTGCTAAGATTTCCACTACTATGTTGAATAACAGTGATGAAAGTGGGCATCCTGGTTGTGTTCCAGTTCTTACAGGAAAGACTTTCAGTTTTTCCTCATTCAGTATGAGAGTAGCTATGGGTCTGTCATATAACACTTTTATTATGATGAGGTATGTTCCATCTATACCCAGTTTTTTGAGGGTTTTTGTCATAAAAGGGCATTGAATTTTATTAAATGCTTTTACAGAATCAGTTGAAATGATCATATGGTTTTTGTCTTTCATTCTGTGGATGATAGATCACATTGATTGATTTTCTTATATTGAACCATCCTTGTATCCCTGAGATAAATCTCATTTGGTCATGATTAATGATTTTTTAATACAATGTTGAGATTTTTTAATACAATGTTGAATTTCTTTGTTAGTATTTTGTTGAGGAATTTTGCATCAATATTCATCAAGGAGATTGGCCTATAGTTTTTGTTTTTACATGTCTCTTTGTCTAGTTTTTGTATCAGGGTATTATTGCCTTTATAGAATGAGTTTGAAAGTATCCCTCCTCCTCCTATTTTTTTGGAATAGTTTAAGTAAGATTGGTGTTAGTACCTCTTTAAATATTTGGTAGAATTCAGTAGCAAAGTCATTGGGTTCTGGGCTTTCCTTTGCTAGGTGACTTTTTATTATAGCTTAATACTTGTTACTTGCTATATCTTGTTACTTGATATTAGTCTGTTCGATGTTTTGGATTTCTTCATGGTTCAATCTTGGTGGGTTGTAGGTGTCTAGGAATTTATTTATTTCTTCTATATTTTCCAATTTATTGACATATGTTTGTTCATAGTAGCCACTAATGATCCTTTTGAATTTCTGCAGTATTACTTGTAATGTTTTCTTTTTCATATCTGATATTATTTATTCAGATCTTCTCTCTTCTTTTTTAGATAGTCTGGCTAAAGATTTGTCAATTTGATTTAACTTTTTAAAAAATGAACTTTTTATTTCATTGATCTTTTATATTGTTTTCTTCATTTCAAATTCCTTTATTTCTTCCCTGATCTTTATTATTCCTTTTCTTCTAATAATTTTGGCTTCAGTCTGCTCTTGCTTTTCTAGTTTTTAAAGATGCATCATTGGGTTGTTTTGTTTACTTGAAGTTTTTCTGTTTTTCTCCTTTCTTGATGTAGGCACTTATAGCTATAAATTTCCCACTTAGTACAAATTTCAGTATATCCTGTTGGTTTGGGTACTTTGTATTTTCATTATCATTTGTTTCAAGAAAGTTTTTAATTTTCTTCTTAATTTCCTCATTGACCCTTGCTTATTCAGTAACATATTGTTTAATTTTCATGTGTTAGTGTAATTTTCAAAATTTATCTTGTTATTGATTTTTAGTTTTATTCTGTTATGGTCAGAGAAGATACTTGACATTATTTCAATCTTTTGAATGTGTTAAGACTTGTTTTGTGACCTAAGGTAATGCCTATCTTTGAGAATGATCCATGTGCTGAGGAGAATGTGTATTCTGTAGGTGTTGGATAAAATGTTCTATGAATAACTGTTAGATCCATTTGTTCTACAGTGGAGTTTAGCTCTGATGTTTCTTTGTTGATTTTCTTTCTGAAAGATCTGTCCAGTGCTGAAAATGGGATACTGAAGTCTCCAGCTATTTTTGTTTGGGGGTCTATCTGGCTCTTTAGCTTTAATAATATTTGCTTTATGTATCTGGGTGCTCCAATGTTGAGTGCATATATACATATTTACAATTGCTACATCTTCCTGATAAATTGACACCTTTGTCATTATATACTGACCTTCTTTGTCTCTTCATGTAGTTTTTGTCTTGAAGTCTATTTTGTTTCATATAATTGCAGCTATTCCTGCTGTTTATTGCTTGCCATCAGGATGGAATATATTTTTCCATGTGTTTATTTTCAGTCTGCGTGTCTTTATAGGTGAAGTGTGTTTCTTGTAGACAACAGATCATTTTGTCTTTTTTTTAATCTGTTTATCCACCCTATGTCTTTTGATTAGAGAGTTTAATCCCTTTACAGTCAATGTAATTGTTGATAACTAAGGACCTGTAGCTTCCATGTTGTAATTTGTTTTCTGGTCATCTTATGGTTTTGTCTTCCTTCTTTCTTTCCCTTCTGTCTTCCTTTCAGTGAAGGTGATTTACTCTGGTGGAGTGATCTCAGCTCACTGCAACCTCTGTCTCCCAGGTTCAAGCAATTCTCCTGCCTCAGCCTCCCGAGTAGCTGGGACTACAGGCGTTCATCACCACACCCAGCTAATTTTTGTATTTATAGTAGAATCGGGATTTCACCATGTTGTCCAGGGTGGTCTCGATCTCTTGACCTTGTGATCTGCTTGCCTCGGCCTCCCAAAGTGCCGGGATTACAGGCGTGAGCCACCGTGCCTGGTTGGCTTTTTATTTTTTATGTATCTGTTGCATGTGTTTTGGTTTGAGGTTGTCATAAAGCTTGCAAATGCTATCTTATAACCCATTATTTTAAGCTAATAACAACACTGTTTGCATAAACAAACAGACAAGAAAAAATAACTAATAAAAACTCTACACTTCGTCCCCCTGCTTTTAAACTTTTTGTTGCTTCTGCTTATACCTTATTTTACTATGTCTTGAAAAGTGGTTGTAATTATTATTTTTGATTGTTTCATAATTTAGTCTTTCTACTTAAGATAAGAATATTTTATACACCAGAGTTACAGTGTTATAATATTCTGTTTCCTGTGAACATACTATTACCAGTTAGTTCTGTACCTCCAGATGATTTCTCATGACTCATTAACTTTCTTTTTTTTTTTTTTTAATTGAAGAACTTTCTTTAGCATTTCTTACAGGACATGTCTGGTGTTGATGAAATCCCTCAGCTTTTGTTTGTCTGGAAAAGTCTTTATTTCTCCTTCCTCTTTGAAGGATATTTTAACCAGATATACTCTTCTAGGATAAAATTGTTTTCTTTCCTTCAGCACTTTAAATACGACATGCCACTCTCTCCTGGCCTACAAGGTTTCTGCTGAAAAGTCTGCTGCCAGATGTATTAGAGCTTCATTATATGTAATTGGTTTCTTTTCTCTTACTGCTTTTAGGATACTTTATTTATCCTTGACCTTTGGGATTTTGATTATTAAATGACTTGAGCTAGTATTTTTTGGGTTAAACCTGCTGGTAGTTCTATAATCTTGTACTTGGATATTGATATCTTTCTCTAGGTTTGGGAAGTTCTTCATCATTATTTCTTTGAATAAGCTTTCTACCCCATCTCTTTCTCTATCTCCTCTTTAATGCCAAGAACTCTTAGATTTGCCCTTTTAAGGCTATTTTCTAGATCTTGTAGCCACGTTTCATTGTCTTTTGTTCTTTTTTTTCTCTTGCCTCTTCTGACTGTGTATTTTGAAATGGGCTGTATTCAAGCTCACTAATTCTTGCTTCTGTGTGGTCAATTCTGCTATTAAAAAACTCTGATGCATTTTTCAGAGTGTCAATTGAATTTTTCAACTCCAGAATTTCCAATATCTTTGTTCAATCTATCTGATAGAATTCTAAATTCCTTCTCTGGGTTATCTGGAATTTTTTTAGTTTTCTCAAAACAACTATTTTGAATTGTCTATCAGAAAGATCACTGTCTCTGTTTCCGCAAGATTGGTTCCTGGAGGCTTGTTTAGTTCGTTTGGTGAGTTCATGTTTTCCTGGATATTGATGCTTGTGGATGTTTATCTGTGTCTGGGCATTTAAGAATTGGTTATTTATTGTTGTCTTCACAGTCTGAACTTGTTCGTATTCATTATTTGGAAAACTTTTCAAATATTTGAAAGGATTTGGGTGTTGCTAAAGCTGTATCTGCTTTAGGAGGCACCCCAAGCCCAATAACACTGTGGTTCTTGCAGACTCTTACCACCTTAATGGTCTTGGATAAGAGCCAGAAGAATTTCCTTAATTACCAGGTAGAAACTCTTGTTCTTTTCCCTTACTTTCTCCCAAACAAACCAAGTATCTGTTTGGAGCCACCTGGAGCTGGGGATGGGGTAGCACAAGCACCCCTGTCGACACCACCACTGGGACTGCATTGGGTCAGATCTAAAGCCAGCACAGCACTGGGTCTTGTCCAAGACCTGCTGTAACCACGCTGGCTACCACTTAAGTTTGTTTAGGGCCTTGGGACTCTATAATCAGCAGGTGGCAAAGCCAGCCAGGCGTGTGTCTTTCCCTTCAGGGTGGCAAAATCCCCCAGGCTCTGAACAGGTCCGAAGGTGCGTCTAGGAGTCAAAACCTTAGAAATCCACCGGTATTCTCTTGTACTGTGGCTGAGCAGGCACTCAACCTATGAGAAACAGTCCTTCTCTACAAGCAGAGGAGCCTTACCCTGTGCCACTGTCAAAGACCTTTGAGGAGTACTGCCAGGCTACCACCGATGTTCACTTATGGTCCACAGCCTCTTAAGTCAGCTTGTGGTGAATATGCCTAGCCTGGCAGTAAGAATACCAAATATCTTCTTTAGCTGCAGATGTGGCCTCTTATGACTTTATATGCAGAGGCATAAAAGAAGGGAAATCGGTAAAGACATGGAGACAAAATGGAAATTAAGAGAGAGAAAAAAATAGCAGAATGCTAATAATATGAGAAATATGAGAAACAGCAACTTGAACAGCAAATAGAAAGTGGCTAGCAGTGGAAAACAGAACTGGTTAACAGGCAAACAATCAAGTGTACACCCTTCCACATAAAAGTAGGTAACAGCTCCATAAAGCTCAATGCATTATGGAGGGCAGGGCAGCCATATAGCTAAACAAGGATAATTCTAATGCTAGACCATAGTACAGAAACAACTGAATTCATTCCACCCATTGGCTTATACTGTCTGTGTCTTCTCATAGACCATACATTGGCTTTAGTATGGTAAGGACTGGCATTTGCTATATACACAATTTTTTTTTTTTTTTTTTTTTTTTTGAGAAACAGTATCGCTCTGTCACCCAGGCTGGAGTGCAATGGCACGATCTCAGCTCACTGCAACTCTGCCTCCTGGGGTCAAGCAATTCTCCCTGCCTCACCTGCCGGAGTAGCTGGGATTACAGGCGCCCGCCACCATGCCGGGCTAATTTTTGCATTTTTAGTAGAGACAGGGTGTCGCCATGTTGACCAGGCTGGTCTCGAACTCCTGACCTCAGGTGATCTGCCTGCCTCAGCCTCCCAAAGTGATGGTATTACAGATGTGAGCCACCATGCCCAGCCTACACATCATTTTTTAAAAGATGATCAAGTTGGGCTGGGTGCAGTGGCTCATTACTGTAATCCCAGCACTTTGGGAGGCCGAAGCAGGTGGATCACAAGGTCAGGAATTTTGAGAAGTGTCTGTTCATATCCTTTGCCCACTTTTTGATGGGGTTGTTTGTTTTTTTCTTGTAAATTTGTTTGAGTTCTTTGTAGGTTCTGGATATTAGCCCTTTGTCAGATGAGTAGATTACAAAAATTTTCTCCCATTCTGTAAGTTGACTGTTCACTCTGATGGTAGTTTCTTTTGCTGTGCAGAAGCTCTTTGGTTTAATTCGATCTTATTTGTCAACTTTGGCTTTTGTTGCCATTGTTTTTGGTGTTTTAGGCATGAAGTCCTTGCCCTTGCCTATGTCCTGAATGGTATTGCCTAGGTTTTCTTCTAGAGTTTTTATGGTTTTAGGTCTAACATTTAAGTCACTAATCCATCTTGAATTATTTTTTGTGTAAGATGTAAGGAAGGGATCCAGTTTCAGCTTTCCACATACGACTAGCCAGTTTTCCCAGCACCATTTATTAAATAGGGAATCCTTTCCCCATTTCTTGGTTTTGTCAGGTTTGTCAAAGATCAGATGGTTGTAGACGTGTGGTAGTATTTCTGAGGGCTCTGTTCTGTTCCATTGTCTATATCTCTGTTTTGGTACCAATACCATGCTGTTTTGGTTACTGTAGCCTTGTAGTATAGTTTGAAGTCAGGTAGCATGATGCCTCCAGTTTTATTCTTTTGGCTTAGGATTGTCTTGGCAACACAGGCTCTTTTTTTGGTTCCATATGAACTTTACAGTAGTTTTTTCCAATTCTGTGAAGAAAGTCATTGGTAGCTTGATGGGGATGGCATTAAATCTATAAATTGCCTTGGGCAGTATGGCCATTTTCACGGTATTGATGGTGAATATTGATGGAATATTCTTCCATTTGTTTGTGTCCTCTTGTATTTCGTTGAGCAGTGGTTTGTATTTCTCCTTGAAGAGGTCCTTCACATCCCTTGTAAGTTGGATTCCTAGGTATTTTATTCTCTTTGAAGCAATTGTGAATGAGAGTTCACTCATGATTTGGTTCTCTGTTTGTCTGTTATTGGTATATAAGAATGCTTGTGATTTTTGCACTTTGATTTTGTATCCTGAGACTTTGCTGAAGTTGCTTATCAGCTTAAGGAGATTTTGGGCTGACACAATGGGATTTTCTAAATATACAATCATGTCATCTGCAAACAGGGACAATTTGGCTTCCTATTTTCCTAATTGAATACCCCTTATTTCTTTCTCCTGCCTGATTGCCCTGGCCAGAACTTCCAACATTATGTTGAATAGGAGTGGTGACAGAGGGCATCCCTGTCTTGTGCCAGTTTTCAAAGGGAATGCTTCCAGTTTTTGCCCCTTCAGTGTGATATTGGCTGTGGGTTTGTTATAAATAGCTCTTATTATTTTGAGATACGTCCCATCAATACCGAACTTATTGAGCGTTTTTAGCATGAAGTGCTGTTGAATTTTGTCAGAGGCCTTTTCTGCGTCTATTGAGATAATCATGTGGTTTTTGTCTTTGGTTCTGTTTATGGGCTGGATTTCGTTTATTAATTTGCGTATGTTGAACCAGCCTTGGATCCCAGGGATGAAGCCCACTTGATCATGGTGGATAAGCTTTTTGATGTGCTGCTGGATTAGGTTTGCCAGTATTTTATTGAGGATTTTGCATCGATGTTCATCAGGGATATTGGTCTAAAATTCCCAGAGGAATGATCAGGCAGCAACATTTGCTGTTCAGCAATATTCGCTGTTCTGCAGCCTCCGCAGCTGATACCCAGGCAAACAGGGTCTGGAGTGGACCTCCAGCAAACTCCAACAGACCTGCAACTGAGGGTCCTCACTGTTAGAAGGAAAACTAACAAACAGAAAGGACATCCACACCAAAACCCCATCTGTACGTCAATATCATCAAACACTAAAAGTAGATAAAACCACAAAGATCAGGAAAAAACAGCAGAAAAGCTGAAAATTCTAAAAATCAAAGTTCCTCTCTCCCTCCAAAGGAACGCAACTCCTTGCCAGCAACGGAACAAAACTGGACGGAGAATGACTTTGATGAGTTGAGAGAAGAAGGCTTCAGATGATCAAACTTCTCCGAGCTAAAGGAGGAAGTTCGAACCCATCACAAAGAAGCTAAAAACCTTGAAAAAAGATTAGATGAATGGCTAACTCAAACAACCAGTGTAGAGAAGTCCTTAAATGACCTGATGAAACTGAAAACCTTGGCACGAGAACTACATGACAAATGCACAAACCTCAGTAGCCGATTTGATTAACTGGAAGAAAGGGTATCAGTGATTGAAGATCAAATGAATGAAATGAAGTGAGAAGAGAAGTTCAGAGAGAAAAGAGTAAAAAGAAATGAACAAAGCCTCCAAGAAATATGGGACTATGTGAAAAGACCAAATCTACGTCTGATTGGTGTACCTGAAAGTGATGGGGAGAATGGAACCAAGTGGGAAAACACTCTGCAGGATATTATCCAGGAGAACTTCCCCAACCTAGCAAGGCAGTCCAACATTCAAATTCAAGAAATACAGAGAGCACCACAAAGATACTCCTCAAGAAGAGCAACTTCAAGACACATAATTGTCAAATTCACCAAAGTTGACATTAAGGTTTTAAATTTCCCCTGAGAGTAATAAAGAATAAAATTTATAAGAACATAATGAGCTCACTGGAAACTCATGCATGGAAAAATTGCAGTGTTGGCCTCTTTCCTTTCTAACCTTCAGAAGTTACAATTTAGGGGTGCTAAAGGATTTCCACACCCTCAGTTACCATATCCACTCATTAAGTTAATTGGCACTCTTGGAAAGAGCATGAAAAAGTGTAAATGCTAACGTTATGTATATCTACCCCCTGCATGGAGCCTCAAGATCACTACCTTTCACAGTCTTCATTATAGAGAACCAAAGTTTCTAGGTTCATTTACTTGTTCAGATTCTAAAGTCCATAATTTATTCAAAAACTCTTTTTCGTAGAATAGATTGTTAATATTATATGTCAAAACAGAATAAACGGTATATTTGATTTTTCAGTTTTGTGTACAGTTCAAGTCCTCCTATTAGAATATGCAAGTTTATTCATATTGACTACTCAGAACTCAACTCTATGGTGAATACAAAAGGACAGACTGATAGCAAGAGATAATTATTCTGACTTCTTTGCAAAAAGAGGAGTTTATGATTGGTTAATTTATGTGTTTCCAACTTAATACTGTACAGGAAAATTTTTATGTCTGAACAAATATCAAAGAATATGTAAGAATTTTTAAAATGTTATTTTTACTAGCAAGTGAGAAAAAGGTGACTTGGAGAGAAATAACAGATAATTAACAGACTTAGGTTTCAGTTAGAATATGTTTGACCTCCGCTACCCAAAACACTATAGGGGTGTAAGGATTATTAAAATATTGTAAATAAATAAATCTGCCATGTGAATAAGCATTATTTATTGAAAAAAGATAATATAACAATCTCTATAAAAGATAAGATGATTCAGAAAAAAAAAATGGTCTTGCTTTCAGGGGACTTGATTTATTATTTTGACTCTGACAAATAAGTAGATTAATTTAGTCAAAGTCACTAACCTATCTGCAGATCAGTATTTTTACTAGCCTAATGGCAGTTAAGTGGCACAAAGACAGGGACATCATTTTCTTGAGTCACAACAGTATCTTCAATGCCTAACACCGAAGTGCTAAATAGCTGATAAAAGTGGGAAATACCTGATAACTATTTATTTAGTGAACTTGACAATGCATGAGTAACAATGTATATATATATCTCCAAATTGGAAAAATAAAATAAGATACATAGAAATTGCTCTGAAAAAAATATTCAGTAAATTAACATTGTTTGCTGTGTATAAATATATCTAATCTTAAGTGTCATTACTGTGGTGCACTACAGAGAAAGTCTCCTTTTATCATGTAAAATGGCAACAAAGGATATTTCACAGTTTGTATCTGAAATGTTCTAATCATAGTATTATGCTAAGTATATAAAATAACTTACATTGCTACAAAAACATATGAAGAGCTTTTTTTTAAAAAAAAAAAAAATCTTTTACTCCTGCTTCACAGAATGTAGCTTTTAAAGGAATTTGTTCTTGTTTTCAAATGTTAAAATTTTACCTCTTACCATTAGAAGTTAGAAAAAAATTCAAGATTCACTTCAGTCTCCAAAAGGTATGTTTTTGAGGGTGAAAGATTTCATTCCAGTGGAATGGCCTTCAGCTTGATATCCACACATTAATATTGTATGAGAACTGGCAGTTTCCTCCAAGGTGCCAGTGTGAAGTGAGATTAATGGAATTTAGAGGATGGAAGGCTGACAGTGGCAAATGAGTTGTGTGATATGAAGAGTGGGAGTCAATCTAGTAACTGTATCCCTAATCTGGTTTCAACTGAAGTACTAAACTCCTAATTGTGGTTTACAGGATATGAATGATTATCCTCCTGTCTTTAGTAAATGAGTATACAAAGGGATGGTGGCTCTAGATGCAGTCAAGGGTACGCCTATCACAACAGTTTATGCTGAAGATGCAGACCCTCCTGTAAGTAGAAGGCATTGATTAATATTCTGAACCAGTACTGAGAAAAATCCTTAATACTCATAAATGACCCAGTCGCAAGACAGCAGAAGTAGTCTCTGTGAATTTCACCCTATTTATTTGTACATTTTATGTTCTTTTGCTTATTTCATCCACAGGTACAGATCGTATTTCAAATAACGATTATTGAACCTAGATAATAAAGAATATGCTTTTTGTTTTTTTAGAATGCACAATGTACAATTTACTAATTTGTCTAACAATGATAAATATATGTGAAAAGAATTGTCTCCATTTGTAAGCTTCCCTTAATCTGGATATATTTTAACTTTATGTATTTTCCATTGCATGCATATATACTATCTTGTTAGCAAACTCCAAATCAACATATCACATAAAACTTACATTGAATGTGTTTATTTTGGTAAATTAAAAAGCTTAAGATTGCTTATAGAAAATAATTAACAGATTCTTTTATCATACAGAACTTTACTTCTTTTGAGATATCCCAAATTATCTTTCAAGGCAAGGTTTTTAATAAAAATATTATTATAGTGGGAGTGATAAAATACCATATAGAATTAATAGTATACATATACAAAATGCTTTCTATAAATACCTTATTTTATAAGTATTAATTATTTTCCTAAGAACCGAATGATGATTTAAATTTTCCTTTGAGTGGGCTCACACTGTAAGTTGGTGGCTGATAAATTTTAGAAAAATACAAGTAAAAGTTAAATGAACTATTTTAGAAGAGTAAGAAAATAAAATCCTGAATCTCGTGGTGGCGGGCTCCTGTAGTCCCAGCGACTCGGGGGTCTGAGGCAGGAGAATCGCTTGAACCCGGGAGGAGGAGGTTGCAGTGAGCCGAGATTGTGCCACTGCACTACAGCCTGGCCACAGTGGGAGACAACGTCTCAAAAAATAATAATAATAAGTAAATAAATAAAAAGAAGTTCTGCTTTCTATTACTAATGTAAATAGTATTTCTTTTTCTTTTTTCTTTTCTTTTCTTTTTTTTTTTGAGACGAAGTCTCGCTCTGTCAGCCCAGGCTGGAGTGCAGTGGCGCGATCTCGGCTCACTGCAAGCTCCGCCTCCCGGGTTCACGCCATTCTCCTGCCTCAGCCTCCCGAGTAGCTGGGACTACAGGCGCCCGCCACCGCTTCCGGCTGATGTTTTGTATTTTTAGTAGGGACAGGGTTTCACCTTGTGAGCCAGGATGGGATGGTCTCGAGCTCCTGACCTTGTGATCCGCCCACCTTGATCTCCCAAAATGCTGGGATTACAGGCATGAGCCACCGCGCCCGGCCAAATGGTGTTTCTTTTAATGCTTGTATTTAATTAAAGGTGAATGACCATCATAACATTTTTCAGCTTCAATTTGGACAAGTCTTATCAACTCTATTGTGACTATAAGGAATCAAAATATACTAATGTTAACATGAAAGTGGTGGGCTTTAATTCAGAAGCTCCTTTTCTTAGTGTGTTAAAATGTCCTTGAAACTGCTTTAATGTGTTTTGGGATATATGATAGGCAAAATTTCATAGACTTGAACCCATCAATAAAGATGCTGAATGTGAAACGGGCAATTTGTCTGTTTTTTAAGTAAATTGTAACACATACAATATACTTTGAAATTAGGAATATGTATTCAATGTTATCCAACATATGTGTTTTTAGCACCAACTATATACTGGTCATTGTGGTAACCAGTTTTTGCTCTCAAGAAACTGATAATTTTACAGAAAAGACAGAATTGCAAATAGAAACTACAGCACTCTGTAATAAATGAGTGTAAGCAAAACAATACTAACATACATTTTTAAAAATGTTTCATCGGCACAGAATTTAATATAGAGTTTAACGGCATTAATGATGAGAAACTAAAAGTAGCGCTATTGTTCACCTACATGGGACATTCCTCAGAGTCTTCGTATATACAGTAAATTTCTTACTTCCCCTTTTGGTACTAATGTCTGTGGTGCCTGGCTTGGCATTCAGAGCGCAGCCATCACTGTGCGAAAAGTTGTCTTGGTCTGTTGTCTGTTCTATAAAGAAGATAAATTACTTATAGAAGGCATTTACCTAGAGAGAAAGCCCTGTTTTTACACTTCGAAGCTCTTTCAAATAAATTTGCCAGATTTACATTTCATATTTCTTTGGAAGAGGTTTTCATTTTGTATTCCCGGTAGTAATTTTTAGCATTTAATAATTGATGTTGGCCTTTTGTTAGATGGAAAGTGGATGCCAGTCATTTTTTGCTCCTTGAAACACCAACAATCTTTTGATATCACTATGATCAGAATTGAGCTTTTGAATCATTGCTGCAAATGGGGACCGTTAAATGAGATAGTTGCAATTTGGCTGCACCTGCATGAATCCTAAATAAAAGCTCAATTCCAGGAACATTTTTGAAATTACTATATTACATAATTATTTTTAAAAATATTAATCTTGGCTGGGCGCGGTGGCTTACGCCTGTAATCCCAGCACTTTGGGAGGCTGAGGCGGGTGGATCACCTGAGGTCGGGAGTTCAAGACCAGCCTGACCAACATGGAGAAATCCCATCTCTACTAAAAATACAAAATTAGCCAGGCATGGTGGCGCATGCCCGGGAGGCTGAGGCAGGAGAATCGCTTGAACCCGGGAGGTGGAGGTTGTGGTGAGCCCGGATCGCGCCATTGCACTCCAGCCTGGGCAAAAAGAGCAAAACTCCATCTCAAAAAATAAATAAATAAATAAAATAAAATATTAATCTTGATTTTTACCCTTATTTTATGTTGATACCATAAAAACAGAATAAGTATTGTTCGTATAGGCTTGCCAAGTGTTTTCTACTCTGTTACTTTTATAAATGTTTATTAATTAGAAGAAAACAGTTTCAATTTCATATTCTTCAGGGATACTATGCCACTACCTGGGGCTATAAGTATCTATCTTAACACTATTTCCTGTGGAAATAGAATGTCGAATATTCGATTTCCATGTAATTGTATGATTTTGAGTGAATTTCTTAGTCTTGATTTCTAATTTGATTGCACTATGGGCTGAGAGATATAAATCAACATTTAATTCTAAACATCTTAAATTGTTTGTGATATTCACAGTCCTGACAAATAAACACAAAGGATGGATCACTGAACTCAGTAACTTCAAAATGAAAAATGATCGAGAGTGCCAACATCATCAAACACTGCTGTTAAAAACACAGGCTCTGGCAGCAGTTTGTGAATTGCATGGATACTTCCACATTTGCACTCAGATTTGAGTTAATTTGAATGAGATATTTAGTATTCACTTCTGTTGTTGTCATTATCCAAAGTGTTAACACATTAGATGAGGCACAGGACTGTGTGTGTGGGAGGAGATGTTCCTCACATCAATGAGGCTATTGACAGAAAAAAATATATATGTTATGTTATCCAGATGTTCATCCCATCTGTTTTAAAACAGTTATTTACAGAGCTACTGGTGAATAGAACATCAAAGAACTAGCGAGGTAAACTAAAAAGGAAATGTGGTCAGTTATCTGCTTTGGTAATTTGTAAAGTATATTCTGGGAAAACAGTTTGAGGTATTGTTCCCTTGATATATTGCATATTAGTTTTTACCCCTTTAAAATTATGATTAAGGTTGTCAATGTTTTATAAGCAAGTACTCATTAAAATCCCTGAAAGTGTGTATAGAAAAACTTCAATGAATTGTTTTGAGCATTTTCTTAGTAAATGTAAATTATGCCCTGTGACCCAAGTATCTGTTTATATTACTAACTGCTGAGATCGTTATGAACTGACTACTCTTACTTGTCCTATACATGGGATTAGGTCATGAAATAAAGGGTGCAGGAAACGAGAAAGCACTAATTCACTCCTGTAACCTAAGACTGTTTTTGCTCAAGGCATAGTAGTGAAAGGATCAATCTGGGTTGCAGCTGTACAGAGGCACCCATCGCCTCAAATTCAGCCCCCAAATGTCAGTGTAGGATAGATGATAAAACCTAAGTGTAAATCTATTCCCTGATGAAAACTTTAGGATTTCTCAAAAAGGTAGGGAAAGATTTTATGTCCTGATAGTGTGCATTATTGACTGAAATTGTCTGTTCCCTTTAGAAAGGATGCTGTCAATTTATTTATTCATAACATTTTAAAAACACACTGCTGAGAGACAAATAATGCCCTAATTCTGTTCCCAGGCATGGCCTTGATATTTTCTAAATTAAGGTGAACGAATCATATATGCCTGAGGAACTGAACTGCATACATGCAGGTTGTTTCTGTATCAAGAGAGAGAAAACAGAACTATCAAAAGGAAGTATTGAAATGGAAATTTATTTAGGATTTATATATTTTAGTACTGAAGTTTATTAATATATCATTTTTAGGAAACTTATTCATATTTAAATGTATTAAATTGCTCATTTTTATTTTGAAAATTGTGTTCTGCTTTATTCCTGAAGGTACACAGCAAATTTAGGAAATACTCACATTTTACAACCTGAACAAAGGAAAGTTGAGGTGTTTGCCTGATAGTGTTGCAAGTGGAATTGAACACTTCTAAAAATAATTTTCTTTAAATATCATGTCACATTGTTTATTATAAAGAAACTGATGATAGTACTTTTCAAATTCCTACTTGAAATCTAATTTATTATTTTAAGTGATTTTATTTCGTCTCTATGAAAGGGTGCCTCCCATCTTCCTCCCCCTTTAGCCGAGCTTCTGTGTCTTCCCTCCAACCACTCTCAGTGCCTTCCCTCTGAAGATCCGTTAGGACTGCACCAGTCAAATCAGTTCCTTATTGGCAGCTGTTGCACCTGGCTGCATCTAGTTGGCCATTTTAACATGTATATTTCCATAACTAATTTTTGTGTGTTGATTTTGTACCTTGCAATTTTGCTGAATTAAAATTAGCTCTAGTAGGTTTATTTATTTGTTTGTTTTTTTGAGACAGGGTCTGGCTCTGTCACCCAGGCTGGAGTACAGTGGTGCAATCTTTGGTTCACCATAACCTCCACCTCCTGGCTCAAGTGATCTTCCCACCTCAGCCTTCTGAGTAGCCGGGATGACAGGCGTGAGCCACCACACCTTGCTAGTTTTTGTACTTTTTGTAGAGATGGGGTTTTGCCGTGTTGCCCAGGCTGGTCTTGAACTCTTGGGCTCAATCAACCTGCCTGTATTAACATCCCAGAGTACTGGGATTACAGGTGTGAGCCACCATGTCTGGCTAGTAGGTTCGTGTATGTGTATATGTGTGTGTATGTATTATGTGGAATTTTCTGAATATAGAATCCTGTCATCTGACAACAGAGTTTCACTTCTTCCTTTCCAATTTAGATGCTTTTATATCTTTTTCTTATCTAATTTTCTTGGCTGGGACTTCCAGTACAATGTTGAGTAGTAGTGCTGAAAGTGAGAATCCTTGTTTTGTTCCTGTGCTTAAGGGGAATGCTTTCCATTTATCACCAATGAATATGTTAGCTACGGATTTTTTCATAAATGCTCTTCGTTCTTTTTGAGAAGTTCCTTCTATTCCTAGCTGAATGCTTTTATTATGAAAGGATGTTGAATTTTGTCAACTACTTTCTCTCCCTCTATTGAGATGATAATATGTTTTCCCCCTTTGTTTCACTAATGTGGTGCATTACATCGATTGATCTCTTACGTTGAACTCCTCTTGCATTCCTGGGATAAGTCCCACCTGGTCATGGTGTATACCACTGTTAGTGAGCTGCTAGCTTTGGTTTGCTAATATTTCGTTCAGTATTTTTGTGTCTATATTCATAAAGGATATTGGTGTGTAGTTTTCCTTTCTTCTCTTTTCTTTTTTTATTTTTACTTTTATTTTTTGAGATGGAGTTTAGCTCTTGTTGCCTAGGCTGGAGTGCAATGGTGTAACCAGCCCCCAATATTTCAACATAGCTTCTTTTCTATTTTCCCTAAGTGTTGGCTGGTCTGAGAAATAAAGGGACAGAGTATAAAAAAGAGAAATTTTAAAGCTGGGTGTCTGGGGGAGACATCACGTGTCGGCAGGTTCCGTCATGCCACCTAAGCTGCAAAACCAGCAAGTTTTTATTATGGATTTCAAAAGGGGAGGGGTGTACGAATAGGGTGTGGGTCACAGAGATCATATACTTCAAGGGCACTAAAATATCACAAGGCAAATGGGGACAGAGCGAGATCACAGGACCAGGGCAAAATTAGAATTGCTGATGAAGTTTCATGTCCCACTGGGCATGCATTCTCACTGATAACATCTTATCAGGAGACAGGGTTTGAGAGCAGACAACCTGTCTGACTAAAATTTACTAGGCAGGAATTTCCTAATCCTAATAAGCCTGGGGGCACTGCAGGAGACTGGGGCTTGTTTCATCCCTTATCTGTAACCATAGAAGACAGACACTCCCAGAGTGGCCATTTTAGAGACCTACCCCGGGAATGCATTCTATTTCTCACAGTTGTTCCTTGATGAGAAAAGTAATTAAGTGATATTTCTCCTGTTCGCTTTTGTAAGAAAAGAAATATGACTCTGTTCTGTCTGGTCCCACAGGCAGTCAGGCCCAATGGTTATTTCCCTTATTCCCTGAAAATTGCAGCCATCCTGTTCCTTTTGGATGCCCAGATTTCCTATTGTTCAAACACACATGCTCTACAAACAATTTGTGCAGATAACACAATCATCACAGGATCCTGAGGTGACATACATCCTCAGTTCATGAAGATGACGGGATTAAGATATTAAAGTAAAGACAGGCATAGGAAATTATAAGAGTGTTGATTGGGGAAGTGATAAATAGCCATGAAATCTTCACAATTTATGTCCAAGGGCGGTGGGCGGGGCCGAACCCTGACACTCACCAGGCGTAAGAAATTATGAAAGTATTAATTTGGAGAACTAATAAATGTCCATGAAATCTGTCCAATTTATGTTCTTCTGCCATGGCTTCAGCTGGTCCCTCCATTCGAGGTCCCTGACTTCCCGCAACACAATGGCATGATCTTGGTTCACTGCTAACTCTGCCTCCCAGGTTGAAGCGATTCTCCTGCCTCAGCCTTCCGAGTAGCTGGGATTACAGGTGCCTGCCACTATGCCTGGCTAATTTTTGTATTTTAGTAGAGATGGGATTTCACCATGTTGGCCAAGATGGTCTCGATCTTCTGATCTAGTGATCTGCACACCTTGGCCTCCCAAAGTGCTGGGATTACAGGCATATATATATATATAAATAAATATGAAACACTTCATGAATTTGCATGTCATCCTTGCACAGGGCCCCAGCTAATCTCTGTATTGTTCCAATTTTAGTATATGTGCTGACAAAGTGAGCATGAGATCATTCTTTTTTAATGTAAGCATTTAAAGCTATAAATTTCACTGAGTACTCCTGTCACGCCATCTCATACATTTTGGTACCTTGCATTTTATTTTAATTCATCTGAAAGTATTTCAGTTTCTCTAGTCATTTCTTCTTTGAGCCACTGGTTGTTTAAGAATGTTGTTTAAATTTCACTTATGTGCAAATTATCCAGGTTTTCCTATTTTTTACTTCTACCTTCATTACACTTTTGTTGGAAAAGACACTGTGTGTGTGTGTGTGTGTGTGTGTATATATATATATACATATATATATATAATTTTTTTTTTTTAGACAGAGTCTTGCTCTGTTGCTCAAGGTGGAGTACAGTGGCATGATCTCGGCTCACTGCAACCTCTGCCTCCCAGATTCAAGCGATTCTCCTGGCTCAACCTCCCAAGTACTTGGGATTACAGGCGCCTGCCACCACGCCCAGCTAATTTTTTGTAATTTTTAGTAGAGATGGGGTTTCACCATGTTGGCCAGGCTGGTTTTGAACTCCTGACCACAGGTCATCCACCCACCTCAGCCTCCCAAAGTGCTGGGATTACAGGCATGAGCCACCAAGCCTGTCCTGTTTAGTCTTTTTTTTGAGACAGGTCCCGCTCTGTCCTGCAGGCTGGGGTGTAGTGGTATGATCTCAGATCACTGCAGCCTCTGCTTCCAGACTCAAACCATTCTCCTGCCTCAGCCTCCTGAGTAGCTGGGGCTACAGGCATTCACCACCACTACACCAGCTAATTGTTTTTTTTTTTTTTTTTGGTAGAGACAGGGTTTCACCATGTTGCCCAGGCTGGTCTTGAACTCCGGGGCTCAAGTGATCTGCCTGTGTCAGCCTCATTAAGCGCTGGGATTACAGCTGTGAACCACCACACCTGGCCCTTTGTATAATTTTGACCTTTTAAAATTTATTGAGAATGGTTTTGTGGCCTAACATATGATTTATCATGGGGAATGTTCCATATGCACTTGAGAAGAATATATATTCTGCTCTTGTTAGATGGAGATTTTTCTATATATCTGTTAGGTCTAGTTGGTTTAGTGTGTTGTTCATTTCCTCTAATTCCTTATTGATGTTGTCTAGATGTTCTATTTACTATTGAAGGTGGGGTACTGGCTGGGCACAGTAGGTCAGGCCTGTAATCCCAGCACTTTGGGAGGGTGAGGTGGGCGAACTGCTTGAGCTTGGGCATTTGAGACCAGCCTGGGCAACGTGACAAAACCCCATCTCCACAAAAAGTACACAAATTGGCTGGGTGTGGTGGCGTGTGCCTATATTCCCAGCTACTGCGGAGGCTGAGGTTGGAGAATCGCTTGAGTCTGGGAGGCAGAGGTTGTAGTGAGCTGTGATAGAGCCACTGCACTCCAGCCTCTATTGAAGTCTCCATTATTGTAAAACTATTTCTTCCTTCAATTTTGTTAGTTTGTTTTTGCATTTGGAGCCCTTTTTTTCTTTTTTTGGTTCATATGTATGTATAATTGTTACATCTTCTCATGATTTGACTCTCTTACCAACATAAAATGTTTTTCTGTAACATTTTTTGGCTTAAAATCTATTTTGTCTGGTATTAGTATAGCCACCCTAGCTCTCTTTTGGTTACTATTTGCATAGATTACCTCCATCTTTTCACTTTCAACCAATTTGTGTCTTTAGGTCTACAGTGAGTATTTCGTAAGCTGCATATTTGGATCATGTATTACATCACTAAAAAAAAAATCGATTCTGCCGATCTTTCTGTTGGTGAGATTATTCACATTTAAAGTGATTACTGAAACAAAAAGTTACTTGACCAGGCACGGTGGCTCCTGCCTGGAGATGAGGCTGCAGCGAGCCATGATCACACCACTGCTCTTCAGCCTGGGGACAGAGTGAGATCGACTCAAAAACAAAAAACAAAAACTTATTTATGGTTGGACTCACGCCTGTAATTCTATCACTTTGGGATGCTGAGGTGGGCAGATTGCTTGAGGCCAGGAGTTTGAGACCAGCCTGGGCAACATAGCAAGACTCCTGTCTCTACAAAAAAAATACAAAAATAAGCTGTGCATGGTGGTGCACA